>NC_056733.1:1366965619-1367265619 GCF_019279795.1 Protopterus annectens
TGCAAATGAGGTGTTAACATATTAGACTTGCTGAATCCCAAATACTTGGTCAGTGTTGCACATGTAAACATAGTGCAGACACTCCCTCAGTGCATGTTGCTAATGGATTGCAACTGTGAATAATTACTGGTAGGGAGAAGGAAATCACAACAGCAGTTCAGACTCCCATACCTCCAGTGGGTGTGTCAGCCATGTTAGACTTACAATGTGTAGAAGTAATTGTATCAAGCTTTTAAATGTAAGTAAGCATCACATATTTCACTGTTTCTGTTCAGTAACATCCAACCTCCCCTTCATTTCTTGACAACTGTATATTATTGTCATTTAATATCCTCACACATTTTATGGGCAATGTTTGTATGGTGAACAGCTCAACACAAGCAAGGGAAACATAGGATCACAATGAAAGCTGTATTTCTTTAATTCAAACAACACTTAGTGCAGAGACCTGGACTAGTGGTCCATGCAGACAGCAGAAAGAACACCTAAAGACAGCGCATAGACCATAAAAAAGTCAAAAAGTATACATTGTTGCAGCTTTTGCTTTCCATAGTGCAACATCTTATCTTATATAGACTTATCTAAAGCCTTGGATATGGTCAACCACAGCATGCTTCTCAAAACTCTACCCTTAACATTAACTCCCTCACTATATCATGGTTCAACAGCTATTTATCAGGCCGCCAACAAGCAGTTCTTTGGCAGGACCAGCTATCCTCCCTTCTACCTGTATCCATAGGATTCCCTCAAAGTTCCATACTTGGTTCAGAGGTTCATAGTTAGGTACTAGGCTATCAGCCCTGGGGCCTATATAAGCCTAGCCAAAAAGGTACCCTGGCCTTTGCCACCCAAGAAAATAATTTTCCTGTGCCACTGTCGAGCAGAGCCACAGAGGTGATCCCTGGGATGAATTTCCTATTTCCCATCCAATCATCAAGATTTTTCCTGAAGAGTGCTAATGAGGAGCTTTGTTTGATATAGATAGGAAGTTTATTCCGGAGTATGGGAAGTCTCTGGGACAGGAATCTATCCCTCTGGCATGTTCTGTTTATTGTGGTGACAAGGTTTAGGACCCTAGAGCGTGTAGCTTGGAGGGATTGGGATTTCTTTAAGTGGAGTATGTCCAACAGCTCTGGGTTTGACATAGCGTTGTATGTTAGGCAGAGATCACCTCTAAGTAGGCGATATGCGACGGAGTAAAGCTGAAGTTTTTTGAGACGGTCAGCGTAGGGCATCTGTTTGAGGCCAGTAATCCTCTTTGTGAGGTATTTCTGTGGCCTTTCCAGTTGTTGGAGATATCTTGTGTGGTACATACCAAAAGAGGCATTGTACTCTATAATGGGTCTAATGAGTGATGAGTAGAGGGGAACAATGACCTCTTTTTTCCTGGATGAGAAACCTTTTGTGATGAGGTGTGCCATGTAGAAGGATTTCCTGACTACTGTGGTGATGTGATTATCAAAGGAGAGACTACTGTCCACCTGTATCCCAAGGTCTCTTATCACACTTTCGGTGTTAAGTATACTACCGCCTATGTTGTAGTTCATGGGTACAGAGTTTTTAGCAAAGGGGATGACAATGCACTTTTTGGCATTGAGCTTGAGGCCATAGCTTTGACACCAGGCATCTGTCTCAGTGAGGCCCTTTTGTAGGATGTCCACATCGTTAGGAGTTTCGATTATGGCTCCTAGTTTGCAGTCATCTGCGAACTTCATTAGCCAAAGACCTTCTGTGTTAGCCTGTACTTCAGAAAAGTAGATACCAAACAGGAGAGGACCCAGGACTGAACCCTGTGGTACTCCACTTGTCACTCGTCTGAAGTCGGATTTGGAGTCTGCTACATTCACAGTGTGGGTTATGTCAGTGAGCCAGTTGGCAACCCATCTTGTGACATAGGGATTTATACTTAGTTTAGTGAGTTTATCTATAATTCCAGAGTGGGGGATGGTGTCAAAAGCCTTGGCAAGATCTAGATAGGCTGTGTGAACCACCTTACCCTTGTCTACGGCTTTGGTGACTGCTTCACAGAAGTCTGTCAGGTTTAGGAGACATAA
Source organism: Protopterus annectens (assembly GCF_019279795.1). NCBI lineage: Eukaryota > Metazoa > Chordata > Ceratodontiformes > Protopteridae > Protopterus > Protopterus annectens. The sequence continues at coordinate 1,366,967,674 of NC_056733.1, forward strand.
TTTGCCTTTTACAAATCCAAACTGGGTGGGATCCAGAGTTTGGAGATTACCAATGTCTTTGTTTATAAGTTCCATGATGATATGTTCCATGGCCTTGCAGACCAGGCTCGTCAGGCTAATGGGGCGGTAGTTCCTGGGGTCCGTGGTGGCTCCCCCTTTGTAGAGTGGGATAACCATTGCTGTGCGCCATTCAGCAGGCACAAAGCCTGAGGTGAGGCTATGACTGAACATGGTACTTAGGTGGGGTGCCAGTTTGTTCTCTAGTTCATGTAGAACGCAGCCTGGGATATAGTCTGGTCCCATGGATGCTGTGTTCTTGGCTTTGGAGACTGTGGTTTTTACCTGTGCAGCCATGATTTACTATTGGTCTAGTGGTCCTTCTCTATTCTCCATATTTACAAATCAGATAGCTGCATCCTCTCCCTCTGCCTCTATAGGGCAATATGCAGACAACACTACTATCATATGCGCCACCCCAGCCTTAAGCAAACTTCAAACAATAACACAGCATAACTTTACTCTGGCTGAAGCATGGTTTTCTAGCATTAAACTTATATGCAATCTCAAAAAAACAAAACAAATTCTCTTCAGTCCTGGTAGATCTCCTGCACTAAATAATGATTTCACCATACAATCCAAGGATAATACCTCAATCACCCCAACAACACACACTAAACTCCTAGGAGTAGCAGTCGATAACAAGTCTCAAATTTGATGTACACATAGCCCAAGCAATCAAAAATGTAAAGAAAAAGCTTGGTCTCCTGTATAGGAACAAGCAATTCATGACCAATTATACCAAAGCCACTATTGCAAGAATGCACCTATTATCCACCCTACTGTATTTATCTCTAGTCCTGACTAATCTTCGCCAGAGCGAACAAAACAAAATGGCATTTTACTATAACAAGATTGCCAAGTTTGCTATAGGTGCCTCTAATAGATCCCATCATTGTCTTTCCCTCAAACCGCTCAACTGGCTTGAGTTGCCCAAATTGCTTCTTACTACTCAACTCTCCACAGGTCACAAACTGTACTACCTCCCTGACAAACCCCCCACACTACAGGATCTAATACAGCCCAATACCACCACCTGAGCCTTAAGATCAACAGACTGAAATCTCATAAATGTCATCAAACATAAGAATAAAGTGGGTAAAACTCTCTTTGGCTGTACAATAGCAAAAAATCTGGAACTCATTCCCAAATCACATAACCTCTACAAGCTCTGCTTCATTATATATTTAAGAAGCTACTCAAAGCCCACTATTTTAAAAATTGGCTGTGCACATGTGACTTCCAAGGCTAATCCACTACATTGCAGTGTTGCAAGGATTCTGCCAAAGATCACCTATAAGTTTCTAACCTCTGAATACTTATTCTTACCAAACAATGGTCTATTCTGATGGTATTGATTTATATGTCTATGAAGAAATGTTAAATTTTATTCTGATGCTATTGATTTATATGTCTATGAAGAAATGTTAAATATGTTCTTATATGTTTAATTGTATGCCTTAAGAGTACAGTTATGTATTTTATAAAATATATTTGTTGCATTGTTTTAAGTGGAACTTTAATCCCCGGGCTTCTGCTGAAATGGACCTGTGTCCAGTCGGACTTTCCTGGTCATCAAATGTAAAATAAAAAATAAATAAATAAACATTTCTAAGCAAGATTCCACAGCAGTTAGCAAGCTTTCCTAACACCTGCAGCCATCAAACACCTGCAGACAGAATGCAGACAGTCAGCAATTTAAAATGGATACATTCTACTAATTATGTTGGGCATCTTGTAAACACCCTAAGCATTGCTGCACTGCAGCTAACGCACAGAACTTAAGAATGAATAGGGAATTATGTAACTGTTATTAAACCATTTCTCTGGCAACAAGTGTAAGTGTAGGGCTGTAATACAGATGGTGCTGCGTTCTAATACAGGAAATGCAACATATTTTTACTGTTGTTACATTCCAGTTTATAGCAATGAACAGGAAAATATACAAGTGTTAGTTCAATGTTCCTGTGGCAACAGATGTAGGGCTGCCATACTCATGGTTCTAGGTTTTAATACAGGAAATTCCATACATCTTTACTGTTGTTCCATTTCACATTATATTAAACATCACTTATAGGTTCATAGGTTCATAGATTAGTACTAAGCTAACTGCCCTTGTGAGCCATTTTAAGCCTAGCCAATCATCCCTTCTGAGACTCAAACCCTGCACCTTGTGTTTGTAAAGCAAACACCTTAACCATTAGGCCACCCTCCCTACCCCTATAACACTTTATACATAATAGTGGAGCTGATATGAATTATATGTATGAGGAATAAGACACCCTTACTGTGTTTTGATGGCTCAGATATATGACTGAGGGTATACTGTCTACTATGTTTCTGTAAGTATAATACTGCTACCTGCACTTGGATGGCCTTCACACTTAAATAAGATACATACACAAATGAAGAACATGTATATACAAGGACTCTTGTCAGGTCACACACATACATGGTTAACACCTCAATTTGTTATCTATATTTATGAATGATTCATGACTATGTCGGAGGAGCATTTTTTCTGTGACAAAGATGGAAACTTACAACTTTGGAAGAAAATGCTTTGTCCCTTATGCATAGGTTTGAATCCTACACTGTAAAAATCAATTTTAGCAGTGTACAAAGCCAAACAAACATGTGTTAGGTCAGGACATTCATGCCCCCAGTGTATGTCAGCAAAGTTAAGTCACCTAACACAGCAGTAGGCACTCCTTAAACTAATTTCAATTGTCAGATTAACTTTCAAATTTCAGAAATTGCTTTCCTTCCTGCTTGGCACTGTTGCTCCCTGCTTAACATTGCACAGATAGGTTGGCATCATTTCTTGGGTTTATGTACTACTAATAAAAGCAATGACAGGAATTGGAAGGAAATCATTATTTGCTATTGCTCTACTTTTAGGATTAGACATGTCTGGCTTTATAGGGGAAGGTGCCCAACTTAGGTCAGAGAGATGGAGTGTTCAGGAGTCCAGCATATTTACTGGACTCCTGTTAAAGCACCACAGCCAAAGGCTTCTGCATGGGGACTATTCTGGATACCAGTACAAGTCTAAGTCCTCAAATAGTCAACCATGGCTGTATCCAGTGTGTCTGGCATCCCACGTACTGGAGAATAGTGCAGGCACCACTTTAACAACCTAAAAAGGCACAAGAGGGATACACTCAACCAGTGGTTCGATGAATTTCAAACTTGTGACATCCCACAAATGTGAAGTATGCTAATAAAGAGAAGTTATAATACATAGCAAGCTAAATATAGACAAGAATGGTACGCATGGGTTTATGGTTAACCATTGAAGAAAACATCCATTGAATAGCATTTAATCATATACTAACAATTGAATCTCCTTTTCATTGTATATACTTTTCATCTTAAACCAAATAACTGAACATTAAAAGCTGGTCAACATTGCGATCATCTGATGATGGTGTGATCTAAAACTAAATAAAAGTTCTGCTTTCGGCTTTTCCCGGTTAGGGTCGCCACAGTGGAACTCCGGTCTGCTAATTATTGGCAGTAGATTTTTATGGTGCCGAGATGCCAGCTGAATGCCCAACCTTCAACGAAGTCATGCCCATTCACCATGTCTTTTGAATGCACTCGACCATGGGGAGGACATGCAGACTCCACACAGAAGGTGCTCCAGCAGAGAATCAAACAGGAGAACATCTTGCTGTGAGGTGACAATGCTACCGCTGCACCACCGCAGCTTCCATAAAAGTAACGTTCAGAAATACAAAGTGCACACTCTATAAAGTAAAGTATAGAGTGCCTTTTATATGTTAATAAATAACAACATTATCCCCTTAAAAATGTACAATCTTAGAGTATAATTATTTGGGGTGGGGGGATGCAGCCCCCCTCATAAGCAATGTTTGGTGTCCTGCTAATTATATATACTAACTCCAAGACTGCACATTTATAAAGGCATAATATTGTTATTTATTAACATATAAAAAGGTGTTTTTTGGACTTTATTTTATAGATTGTGCACTTTAGAAGTATTTATGAACATTACTTTTGTTTAACTGTGTGCCTTCTGTGGAAGGTTGGGCGCCGGGCTGGCAACTCGACACCATAAAACTCCACTGCCAATCATGAGTGGACAGATGATCCGCTGTGGCGACCCCTAACCGGGAAAAAGCCTAAAGAAGAAGAAGACTTTTGTTTAACTGTAGTTGACTGCATCATCGGACAATCCCAATGCTGGCCGACTATTCATATTTGGTAATTTGGTTTATGATGTAAAGCTTATATGATGAACAGCAGTTTCAGTTTGTTCATTCAAGTAAATGTCAGTCTATGGACTTTTTCTTCAAAGAGTGACCATAGACCCGGTATGCATAATGCTATTCTGTTCTTTTCTTGACTTTTCACAGCTAATCCTGAAATTGAGTTGAATAGGCAGGCTTATGTTGATCATCTGGAGACACTGAGGGAAGCAAGTGGCATGTATGCAGCACAAGAGAAGTATTATTGTAGCTTTAAAAGTTAACAATAGATGTCTTTGTTTCCAATACAGTAGTAGCAAAGTAGGCATGCATATTCTAACTGTAAAAAGCAACTATGCATGCATAAGTCTGCAGCACAAACCAACTTTAGGAGTCAAGTGTAAGACTGTAGTCAGAGGTTGTGTGTTCAAATACCACTAGTAACAGCTATACAACACTGAACTTCTTTAATAATATTACATACATTAAAATCTATATAAGTGACATAAATGCCCTGCTGTTAACTATAATTTGTATAATTGGATCAAGCATATGTGCAACATATGCACATTGCAAGTATTACTGTGAGCAATCCATAAATATAGTTTGTAGTTGTTAGGACATATACTTAAATTTAACACTTTAGATAAAATAGTTGTATAATTGTGATAATGCATTTTATGTCACATATGATGGTACTAATTTTATCTCTCTCTTTTTTCTCTCACCCCAACCCTTATCTCTTTTTTATTTACTATTATATGTAATCAGAATGTAGCCATGTCATCTATCTGTAACAAATCACTAAATGCTTCACAGTGCAGAGAGGTAGACCAATGCCAGTGGGTGAGCCTTCTCCCACTTCACCAGCTCCAGCACCAGTGCCCAGCACATCTAGTATCCATTCTGGCAGCAATGTCCCTGCTGCCTCTGCATGATCTTCACCCTCAGGTAGCACTACCTCTGCAGATGGTATTTTGGAACCCTTTGGGTATACTGGCAGATGTGAGGATTTCGTCATCCACAAGGGGATTTCAGGGTTGGTGCATAGGGTTGTGCACCACACCATTTGTGTATGCCTCCACCAGATGGAGAGGCTGCTCTCCCTCAGGCAAAGATGCCAAGCATGCCAGCAGCCAGAAAAATAAGAGGACAGTGATGACAGTCCCATGGGTAAGGACTAGATTGTCATTGTCCACATGTTTAATGGGCATACACTTGCATTCTCTCCTCCCTCATCTCAATCATGGAGTCCCCCAAACTTTTCTGTCCCTTACCATCTCTTTGTCTTGCATTGTTTGCCCTATTTATTTGCACTGGATTCCTCATCTACCCATCTTACCTGTCCTAGAAATGCTTATGCTGATTACCCAGCATTCCACACTTACTGAAGTAAAAAAAAATGGGTACCTGTCCCATAAAAAATACATCCCGTATGCAGCTCTCCATTTCACATATATGTATTCTTGACACACTTGATTTGGTCCAGTTGGCTATACAACATTAATGCATTGTTGTCACCCTTCTTTGTGGAGGTGACAGTCCAAATTCAGCTAATATTCAGTAGATATTATAATTTTGCACTATTAAAAAAGTGGATAGCTATGGTTCTTTCCTACCTTCCACCTGCAAATTCCTAGGTTGCTTTCCATTTGTTTTTCACCTACTTGCCCCCATTTCATCACCTTCCTATCTACCCCATTTTAACACCTATAATCTGATCAAAAAACAGGATCACACTCAACACAAATAAGTACCAAAAAGCAATAGAACCCTTCATTTTTTGCCTCTATTTTTGCACAGGGTTTGGCTTCGTGCACTAATGACAAGAGATGGTGAATGTCTCTTTCTTGGAGTGGTTACTGCCTTACAATGCTGTTTAAACATGATGCACTATATTAGTTATTAATTAACTTTTAAGTTCTTGTGGCTGGAAGTAGGACTGACCATGGGACAGGTAGTTTGTTCAATGGTCAAGACAAAAATACTGCCTCTTTCCTTGGAAACTAAGCAGAACAAATTGGTAAAATTTTAAAAGTAGCATAAAGCCAATTTTCCCAACAAAAACAGTAAAAAACACTATAATAACTTTACCAGTCCCCCAAAATAATTTAAGCAGAGATTCTCCACAGGAAAAATGTTTTACAATGCTTTAATCAACTTTTAACCTGCCGAACACAAAAGTGCAGTATGCATAAAAGTACAGCAAAGTCACATGACAGTCAATAAAACACACACATTACTAGCATAACATTCACTTTCTCACACAGGAAAGTAAAATTAAACATTAAAAGTAATTTGTGGGAGTTTTTTTTTCAAATAGAAATTATCTTTCCAACTATGGAAAAGCACAAGCCAATCATTGATCTTCTTCCAGTACAGGCAATGTAGTATATTCATACAGAAATGCCCTTACCCTGGTTTGTCTTTTGACCTTAACTGTAGCCTCACAATCAATGGCGAAAAAGTTTGGCTCTGAACTGATTTACTCTTCTTTATAACTGAAGACCTACAGTTTAATTTTATATCAAGTATTAGCTCTTTCTTATGAACCTGAACAATCCATATTTGCAGGCTGGCAGAGAATCCCATTTTATATTCCATGTATTGATTAATTTTCATTTTATAACAACATAGTCCTTCTTGATTTTATGGTCATGTAGATCTGAAAATCAAGTCTGTTTGTTATACTGGAAATCTTAATTAATGCTGGCACACCTAGTGCTATTCCACTCTTACTTTTCCATTCTCATAACTTGATCCTCCCTTGACCTCTATCTGAAGTGCAGCAAAAAGGGATCATATCAATTAAAGCTGTAAGATAACGCTATTTTTATTGGGGAAACTGGGTCTAATTCCCTGAGCATACTGAAGAAATGTTCAGGGACTAAACTCAATATGGTTATCAACACAACAGAAAGAGAAATGTCTTCTAATGATTTACATTGATTGCCAGAAACTAATGTACACAATGGCTGAGTGCCTTTGTTCTTCACCTACAATTAAATAATTGGAAACGACAGCATGCCAGGATAGGCAAACTATTTTATAAGATAACCATTCCTTGATAAATTTCTAACATATGTGGTTACTATTTTGAATCAGACTCAATTACTAAGTTAACAGTGAACATTAGTGACATCCAAATTACATACAGTTGACAGGTTGATGCTGTCACAGAATGTGTTGAAAATGTGCTATGTTTATGACTGAACACTGATTGAAACCAAACAGATGAGCCCTAGATGATTTTAAACATCAATATTTTAACAAAACTGACAGAGGTAACACTCCAGTCCTAAATCACTAAAAGATCTATAGACCCTTGGAGTTTGCTGGAGTAGTCTCACAGCTAAATAATAAAAAACACGAATCTAGGATTGTAAATAGTGTCTAGCAGAACTGTAAATGTACATACATACATACATACACACATACAAAAGTCAGTTAGTTGACAACAGCATCATGCCATACAGAAAAAAGCTATGGTGAGCATAGCTGTCAAATGAAAAGATTTAAACAAAATCACTGCCTCTTTACTAATATATTGGAAAAAAATTATATATTCCCAGATCAAATATTAACTGTCAGTCATACAGATAAAACAAATAATCTTTCCTCTCTGTGTATTCAACATAGTAATTCACAGAAAACATTGATAGGAGAGTACCACATCATCAGGAATACTTATTTACTGTGACTGAGAAATGATATATTCTACTTTTTCAAATAGTGAAACATAAGGGTCATGCAAGTGTTTAGCAATGAAAATTCTATTTTCTTACCAGTGCTTAGAAAAAAGGCTGCAGGCAAACCTATGGTGGATGACATCAGAACTGGATGTTGGAGAGAAGATGCTGGGAGGCCTGCATGAAATGGATGTGTCGGCTTGTGCAAGTGTCAGGATAGTTCCAAGTTCTGCATGTTACCAGACTGATGAGTGTACAGTGAGTAGTATGTGGTGGTTGTGTTCCAATGTGCAGGTGTAGTTAAAGAGACAGCTTTACAAACTATATGCAAACAGGTGTCCACATTACTACAAGTGTTTGAAATTCTGAATAGTTGTCATTCTAAGGATGTGCATCGTATATCACACAACATTTGTTATCAATTTATGTAGTGTTAACAAGTACTGAGAGACCAGGGTTAATGTGCATGAGGGGAGGTAACACATGGCTGCATTGTACATGTGTGACATATTCTTTGATAGAGCCTTTATTTTTTTTATGTTTCCACATGTAGTTTCATGGTGAGAATACAAAATTTACAGCAAACAAAAATAATACATGATATTATTTCCTTTGCATAGTGCAATTGCAAATAGTGAGTGTGCCCAATGGCTGGGAAAGTGTTTGCACATGAGGGATACACATTTCTACTGCTTCCCTGTTTGCCTGTAGTTAAACAGTGTGCAAACGTTAGGCTCATTGCTAAAATTATGAGAGTTAGAACTGAGTGGATGAAACACACCTGTTGCTTACCAGACTCTGCAGCAGGATGTGCAAATACAGTGGACCATTTTTTGAGCCCAGATAATACTGGGTTTGAATCCAGGTGTATACAATGCTTTTAAAGAAATATTGATAATGCAATTAAATTATTTTCTTTATACGACATTCACTGTGTGTTTTACCTTAGCGTAGTGTGTTTAAGCGGCATTGTACAGAGATAAACCACACCATTGAAGAGAATTCATTGTTGCTTGACATTGATGTGAGATGCCAAACTCCATGCAAGCACAGAGGCCAAAAAGTGAAGGCCGCCATTGGTTTTCTTGGTACTTATGTCTGCTGTGTGTGATTCAACCTTTTGACCATATTATAGGTTTTAAAATGGGGTACATAGGAAAGTGGTGAAATGGAGAACAAGCAGGGGAAGAACAAATGGAAAGAAGTACAGGATTGTGCAGGAAGGATGTAGGAAAGAACCACTGCTGTTCATTTCTTTAGCTATGTGCAGAATATTAGCTGAATTTGGACTTTTACCTCCACAAAGAGAGGTGACAACAACACAATCATGTTGTATATTCAATCGGACCAAATTAACTGTGTCAATCAATTGGACCAAATCAAGTGTGTCAAGAAGACACATATGCAAAGTGTAGAGTTATGTATGGGATGATATATATATATATATATATATATATATATATATATATATATATATATATATATATATATTACGGGAACAGGTGCCCATTTTTTTAATTCAGTAAGAGAGGAATGCTGGGTAATGGATATTGATATTTCTGGGTCTTGTAAGTTAGGTAGGTGAGTATGCAAATGCACACAAACTGGACAAACAAGACAAGACATAGGGAAGGTGAGGGACACAAAAGGTTGGGCTACACCATGATTGGGGTGAGAGACGGGACAACACAAGCTCATGCCCATCAAACATGGAGACAGTAAGAATTTAGTCATCACCCACAGGACTATCATCACTGTCACCTTACTCCACCAGCTGCTGCAATGTTTGACATCTTCTCCTCCCATGGACTGTGATGGAGAGTAGCCTTTGAGTATGTGAACTTCAATAGTACGGTGCATGACCCTACACACCAAACCTGGGATATCTTGACAGGTGATGAAATCCCCACCTCTGCCACTACTCCTGCGGGGTACCACAGCACCAGCTGCTGGGGAAGTACAACCTGAGGGCACAAGTAGTGCAAGAGCAGCAGAGGCACTGCTGCCAAGTTGGATCCCAGACATGCTGGGCATCACTGCTGGAGCTGGTGGAGCAGAGGCAGGCTGATCCACTGGGGATGGTCTACCTCTCTGTGCTGTGAACTATTTAGTGATTTGTTACAGATGGATGACATGGAGACATTTTGACAACGCATAATAGAAAATAAAAAAAAAAGAGATAAGGGATGGGGTAAGAGAAAGAAAAGATAAAATTTGTACCATCATATGTGACATACAATGCACTATCACAATTATATAACTATGTTATCCAAACTATTATATTTTTTTTTAAGTATGTGTGCTATGGACTACAAACTATAATTACAGATTGCTTAAAGTAATCTTTGCAATGTGCATATATTGCACACATGCTTGATCCAAGTATACTGATTACAGTTGACAGCAGGACATTTATGCCATTTGTACAGAGTTTAATTTATGTAATATTATGAAGGAAATGCAGTATTATATAGTTGCTATTAGTGATATTTGAACCCGCAGCCTCTGAATACAGTCTTACACTTTGATTTGTGTTACAGACTTATGTATGCATACTTGCTTTTACCGTTAGAATATGCATGCTTACTTTGCTTCTACTGTATAGAATACAAAAAATCTATCATTAACTTTTAAAGCTACAACAACACTTCTGTTGTGCTGCATACATACCACTTGCTTCCCTTAGTCTGTCCAGACATTCAGCATGAGTCTGCTGATTCAAGTCAATTTTGTCATTAGCTGTGAAAAGAAAAGAACAGAAGGGCATTAGGCATAAAAGGCTTACATATATTTAGCTTTCTCTGTATTAAAACTTCTCTTTATTAGCTTACTCACACAACTGTGGGATGTCACCAGTTTGAAACTCAGTTAACCACTGGTTGAGTGTGTCCCTCTTGTAGGTCATTGAAGTGGTGCCTACACTGTTCTCCAATGAGTGGGATGCCAGTCATACTGGATACATCCTTAGCCAAACTACTCTAAGCCACAGACTTGCACTGGGAGCCAGAATAGTCCCCATTCAGAAGCCTATGGCTGTGGCACTTTACCACGAGTGAAAAAAATATCCTGGTCTCCTGGGCACCCCTCCTCTGTGCCCTAAACTGGGCATCTTCCCCCAGCACCAGACATGTCTAATACCAAAAGTAGTGCAATGGCAAATGATGATTTCATGCTAATTGCTGTTATTGCATTTACTGGTAGTGCGCAAACCCAAGAAATGATACCAACTGCATTTGCATGATGTTAAGTGGAGAGCAGCAGTTCCAACAGGGAGGAAAGTAATTTTTGAAACTGGAAAGTTAATCTGACAGTTGACATTAGTTTGAGGGGTTTCTGCTGCTGTAACTGTTAGGTGAGCTAACTTTGCAGACATGTACTGGTGGTATAAATTCCATGATCTGACACATTTTTATTTTGGCTTTATACAGTGCTAAAACTGATTTTTAAAGTGTGGGATTCAAATGTATGCATAAGGGACAAAACATGTTCTTCCACAGTGTAGTTTTCTCTCTTTGCCACAGAAGAAGTGCTTCATAGACATAGTCATGAATCACTCATAAATACAGCTGACAGTTTGAGGTGTTAACCATGAATATGTGTGACCTGACAAGGTCCTTGAATATAGATTCATTTGAGTATGCGTCTTATTTAATTGTGAAGGCCATCCAAGTCCACAGAGCATTATTATACTTAAAGATATATAGTAGACAGTATACCCTCAGTCATACATCTGAAAACACAATAAGGGTGTCTTATCCCTCATACATATAATTCAGATCTAAAGTGTTATAAGTGGTATTGAATATATTGTAAAATGGAACAACAGCAAAGTTATCTGGCATGTCCTGTATTAGAACGCAGGACCGTGTGCATGGCAGCCCTGCACTTACACCTGCTGCCACAGGAATAGCTAAATGACAGTTGCATAATTCCCTATTCATTCTTAGGTTTTGTGTGTTAAACCCCTCACATCACTTAACATGTTTTTGTTCTGCCCAATAGAATTGATAGAATGTATCTGTTTTAAATTGTTGACTGTCTGCATCCTGTCTGCAGGAGTTCGATGGCTGCAGGTGTTAGGGAACCATGTTAACTGCTGTGCAATGTCGCTTAACGGCATTGCATGATGTAAAGCAAAAATTGCAACAATATATCATTTTTGACCTTTACACTGTCTACTTCCTGTCTGCAGGTGTTCTGTTTTCTTCCTGTGTAGGCTAGCAGTCTAGATTTGTGCACTGCTAGCCACCGCACAAATGAGATAAGCACGGCTAAACCTGGTATTCACTGGCAAAAAAATTTAAAAAAAGGAAAAATTAGTTGAAATTAAGAAAAGCAATCTATGAAATAAACACTATAAATTGTATCTTGGTACACATGAAATATTTTTACACAGGTCTGGATTTGAACTCTCACTCCAATGAAACGTCAGAACATAGTAAGGGTGTTTCATGCTTCTCAACTGTCTAGATTTTTGCAGAATATCCAGATTTTTGCCAAGTATTATTGGTCTGTTCCTCATAAAATTTGTGGTTTTCTGACAAATCATTGGGATGATGTAAGGACTGAAGTCACTAAATGACATACATTTCAGTTTCAGACTTCATGTCCTTCAGAAAATGAACACAAGGACCTAATTTAATGCAGGATAAGTTATTGTTATGCTTTGTCTGAATTGGTACTCATGGATGTAAACATGTCAGTTAATTTCAACGGTTCCATTTGTTTAACCACGACTGGTGGGGTTCACAGTGTTATGGCAGCCTGTTCACTAGTTAATTCCCCTTTGAGGGGCATGAACAGTGGATTTGAAAATGGGGAATTTTTACATGACACCACTTATGCAATGACAAATTTTCTTTGTGAAGCTGAAGTTGATGCTAGCGACTTGTGTATTTCTAGTAGTCAGTTATCCAGATATAGTGTAGTTGACACAGAGTCATTTGGGCCACATTAGACATAATCCTGCCACAACCCAGTGAGGGACCCCTGTGGTACCAGTGCTCTATTGGGTCCATATAGGTTCAATTGCCCTAAGGCTGATCCTGTGTTTTACCACACTCTCTGTAAGCTATTACAAAAATATACAATGTCTGTTTCTCTCTTTCTCTCTAGATCCAGACCACAGTACATGCAAGAGCATTTCAGATGGCAAAGTTGAAAAGGAAGCTGGGCAGAGTGATGTGTTTCTTACTCTTGTGAATGCTGCTAATATTTCCTACAGGACCTGCCCAATCCAGCAAGTCCCAACTCCAATGCAGCTTGATTATATTCCAGTCATACACCTGACTGTCCAGAACCCTAAACGTTTGATTGTACACTGGATGGTTTTGAGCCTCTGTGTTGTAGTGCTTTATAATGCAAAGCAATGAGAAACATTAAAAAAAACCTTTAACCAACACACCCCCTTTTTAAGTTGCATCCCTTTTTTATGTTGCTTTTAATTTACTGCCATTGTGTCATGCTGTTAAAAAAAAATGCATTTTTTCTAACAAAATCATGTTTTTGCAACCATACAGTTAATAATAATAATAATTAAGAAACAACTACCCTGTTACTCTCTGTCTCTGTTTTAGGATGACCTGTTTTCCTTTCAAGTTGCAAACCTGAAAATAAAATAGCAACAGTGAAGGAACTCACAACACCTTTGTCAAACACATGCCTCAACCTGCTATAAAAACACACATTCCTCAAGCTTGAATAAAGTCTGTGTAGGCATAGTGCGATGCCTACATGGAGATTACGTGTTAGTATGATGTGCAGCAGCTATAATTCCATATGCATGCTGCACATCGTGCTTACACTAATGCAAGCATGGTTTCCTGGCTGACACATGCAAACCAGCACAAACACATTCAGACAGGCAGAAAGGTTTACTTAAGAGCAAGCTTGTTCTGCAAGATTGCACGGACAGCCACATTTACTACGAGGGTGTAATTTAAGGCAATTAATATATTTCTAACACATTATAGGAAAGTGCAGAGAGTAAAAAGTACAGTTCAGACATGTTGTAGGCATACTAAAATAAAGGTTTTGGTGGCGACCATGAAGGGTACATAGACATCATTATAAATACACTAGTCCGGGGAACTGTATGTCTTGAAAAGGGCCACACACATGAATGGTAGGAATGAAGAAGGGGAAGAGGACAAGTGAAACATGGCAATGTACACCAGAGAAGGGCATGTCAATGTACGTACATCCCAAAGACAAGACAGTTGTAACATGAATAGTAATCAGATATGTACATAATACAGTATGTACTGCTGTTTACATCTCCTGTGTGGTTTTATTCATATTAACACAGAGTTATTGTATATTATGTGACTGTCACACAAGGTCACATATCAATGGAGATGATTGGTGATTGTCTGTGATATAGCTACCCTGACATGATCATTGGAAAGGACATTTATCAAGGGAAGTATATACTACTGGGGTTATGTGCATGTTGTGAAGATGTGTAAAATGACTTGCTTGAATATGAATGTACTGTTAGCATAGGTCTGAACAAATTGAAACACAAAGCAACTGGCTCATAGACAACAGTAGACAAAAGCACACTCGCAATCATGGACAATATCAGAAAAATATTTATTAATTTATTTGCATTTGTTGACCGGGAGAGTCCACTGGGTTGGAGCAACCCATTTTCAGTGAAGGTACGGGGAGAAAAGCCCCACAATCCGTTACATTCATAGTGAGAGAGGTTACATATTTTGCAAAAATAATAATACTAATAAGCCAGAGGCTTTCATGCATAACATTCATTATATAGAGGTTACATATTAGATGGGAAAATTATCTTATGATAAAACCAATTTTTAAACATTAAATAATCCTGGCTAAGACAGTACATTTTTGATAGGAATTTATCTTTTGAAGATTTAATTTGAAGCATTTAAACATTGCTAGTAAAGTTAGCACAGAGGTTAATTATTGACTTAGAAAGTTCGATTTTTAAAAGTGTTTGAAGCAAATAGCTTATATATAACATGAGTATATTAGTGAGTCTGGGATAAAAATTGAAAGTTGTACAGTAGGATAGTGAAGTAATCAGAATCTTTATAAGAGGGGTGTAGGATTTAAGAGTTGGGGGGTTTTAGGTTAGAGCATGAGAAGCACATTCCCATTTGGAGGATAGATATGAGTGCAGGAGGGATTTGAGATTGTTGTTGTTTGGAATACTGCATAGTGGAGATGGAAGAGAATTCCACCATTAATTGTGTCATTGACATAAAATATGTGATTTTGAGTTCTTACATCTGTTCTACATGAACACACTTGTACAACCATAATGAATTGTCAGTAAACTATAAGGGGAATCAAGGACACCTTCCTCAAAAATGACCACTTTTTGGATGTGTTAAGAGGGACACTGTTACACCTGTAGTTTAAATTATAAGCAAATTTAGCTTGTTGATAGAAGTGTATGACATATATACACCACAGTCCACATATGCAAGAAGCAACCCAACTCATACCTCTCAACCTCTTAAAACAAGAAATCTGGACAAAGCCTTAAATAATGGGGGACAAAGGCACAAAAAATAGGGGCACTTTTAAATATTGCTCCTACAAACTTAGAAATTTAATAGAATAACAAATTTTGCATTAGCATGAATTTTCTGAAGGGTATAAAGTCTGAAACTCAAATGTATGTAATTATTTTCTGACTTCAAACCTCAATGATTTGTCAGAAAACCACATTTTTTATGAGAAACAGTCCAAACATACGAGGCAAAAATCTGGACATTCTGCAAAAATATGTACAATTGAGAGGTATGTCCATGTTGTTAATGTTGTCAATGAGTAATGTATTTACTGGGTGCATCACAGGAAGACGTATTACACATGCATCTTGTATAACACCTTAAAGAGAAGTCTGCACTGTCAATTCCTAATGGTTATGCATCACAGAAAATACTTATGTACGGGCAAAAATATGTGTGGGAGCTCATTCTGGCAAAAGTGAAAACACCTCAGTAAATTAACCCTGGATGATGGGTGGTGAGATTCATTCAAAAGGGTGCATTGTACTCAATTATTGATGTGATGATGGGTGAGAACAATGGGACTATAATGTCCTTTGATGTAGATGGCCTGCCCATACTCAGGAGTTGTGCTGCATGCAAGGGATTTGTCACCACTCTGAACACATGCTGGTGGAAGTTTTGCTTGTTGTTTACCTGAGTACCCAGGTCACGTGTCACTTGATCTATTCATAGGTGAGTGCTGTCTATATTGTAATTAGCTTGTGTATTTGCTTTTATGAAGGAACTAATCATGATTTTTGTTCATCTACTGTGTCTTCATGGCTCTGGCAACAATCATTTGTGTGTGATAATACTTTCCTCAGTACATCACTACCGTTTTTGGATTAAATGATTGTCTATAATTTGCAGTCATCCACAAAGCTGGTAAGATAAAGGATGCATATGTCTGTCTTGAGTTATGAGAATACTGAACAGGAAAGGGCCTAGTACAGAATCCTGAGTTATGGCCCTGATAACTTGAGTCTAGCTAGGGTTGTCTTCACACACTTTGGCATTATGTGTCCTGTATGTGATCCATTTGTCTACCCACTTGGTGATGCAGCTGTTGATGCAAACTTGAGACAGTTTCTCTGTAATAGCTGAATGTGGATTTTTGTCAAATGCCTTGACCATCTAAATTATGCAGGATGACAATCTTTTCATTGTGTATGCCTTGGCAACCTTCTTGAAGACATCAAACAGATTTAACAGACATGATGCAGTCCTAAAAATCAAACATGGGTTTGGTACACAGTTGGAAAATTACCAATGTCCTTTTTGATAATGTCCACGATGAGTCTCTGGTCTGCCTCACAGATGAGGAGCAGATGGGCGACTGTTGAAGTACACAAATCTGCAAGAACATAGGCTGTCTGGAGACTGTGTTTAAGTGGGATCCAACTGTATATGCTAGGTCAGGTTTTAAGTTACAGTACAGGCAACATGGGATGTTGCCAGGGACCATTGATTCTGTGTTTTTACTCTTAGAGAGTGCACAGCTGAGCTGTTCTCCAGATAAAATTAACTGAGTAATGTCTGCATATATACTTTGGCTGATAGCCAGTGGTGGCAGGGGGGGGTGAAGTCTGAGACAAACTGTCATCTAGCAGATTGTCTATTTTCACCAGTTGAGTATGTCTGGTGGCTTTCACAAACAGTTTTGGGCTTAATTGTGTATTTCCCTTAATATTTCTGACTTATTTAAATTAGGATAAATTACTTGTGACAGCACCTTCAAATACAACCTTAGTTATGCATCACATGCCACACAGTGTTTGCATAGTCACACAACTATACCAATGTCATATAATTACAATTGCACAATATATGCCTGCATGTTTTTCATTAGAAAGCTGTGTTTATTATTTATTTATTTATTTATTGACATTTGTTGTTTGAGCAGCAATGAGTTGGTTGTGGCTCATAAAGAATATTTACTGACACAAATGCTGATTGTCACACAATGGTACTGGTGGTGACCACCTCAATAATCACTGGGAATAGCAAAAAAAAAAAAAAATATGCAATGAATGTCACAAGTTGCAACTGAATTAAAATATGATATTTGTGTGTATATCACAGCATTACAACATGTGGATGAAACAAGACTGATGTGCCTATGTAATCAGTATAAATTTATATTGATATATGTCACAGAGCA
Source organism: Protopterus annectens (assembly GCF_019279795.1). NCBI lineage: Eukaryota > Metazoa > Chordata > Ceratodontiformes > Protopteridae > Protopterus > Protopterus annectens. Next base: position 1,366,985,330 of record NC_056733.1, read on the forward strand.
TTTAATGATGGCAGGTAGGCACATACACAACTGTGCCATACTGCAAGTGTCACTGTGATGGTTGAATGAAAACTGCCTAGAATGTTGATCTGCTCCCCTACAAAAACAAATACCTTCCTAAGCCAACAATATAAATAGTATCATTCCATGTCAACAGTTCTCAGATGACATGTTACAAAAACTGTTTTGGAAGAAACATATAATGAAATGGAAGCAGCAGCCATCAATACATTTCCTCACATCACAGCTCTTAATACCCTCTTGCAGGCATACTGTACATACACACCTCACCATAGCCCATGTTGATGACAGCAACATTGACATGTGAAATGTTCATAGGGTCTTAGGACTATATGGCCGACAGGATATAAAATCTTAGATATTATTATTACATTTAAACCAAATTCCATATATCTATATACTGGTATGCTGGAAGATTGTAAGGTTATGTGCTTATATGTATTTTTCTTATGTTGTATTAAACAGTGCTTCTCTACATATGTGACATGTACACCACCATGTGACAGATTTAGCAATTACCCATCCAGTGATCTGGAGATGGAATGCAGAGGCTCATGGCTTACGGTTTGGTGTCATTCAAGGAGGATCCAGTTTCTGTGAGCCTAGGATGACATGGTTGACAAGCCTCGCTGCTTTGCCAGAGATGGTTTGCTCCTGGCACCACTAGGCTTTCAGTTGCTGGCAAAGGTTCTTCCCTCCCCCCATAGTGCCTTTTTTAGGCAAGGTCTCTAAAACAAAATTGCTCATGTGAAAATTGCCAACCATAACAAATTAAGGTTTATGCTGCTAAATACTTGGAGCTTAAATCAAACACTACACACCATAATAGCACTTATATCACTGGAGGATGTAGATGTCTGTGCAGTCACAGAAACCTGGTACAAGGCCTCAAAGTGTACCCCAGCCTTCCAAGACTACAATGTCTTCCACACCTTCAGACTGCAAAACAAACATGTGAGAACCAAAGGAGGTGGTGTTTCTATCTATATTAGAGATAAATTGACCTCCCTACTGGTTAGACTGGCAACTTCATGGAGTTACTCCATATTAAGATTACTGTGGTTAAGACCCCCATTCAAGTCTTAGTTAATTATAGATCCCATTCCATGGATCATGATGTGCATGGGGCCTACTTGACCAAACTGGAGTCAATCCAAATATTGCTAAACACTCTGTTCATGGGGAATTTCAATTATCTCACCTTCAACTGGGAAACCTACTCTAGCCCTAACACACTAGCACAAAAGTTCCTTGACTTTGTTAACTCAAATGCCTGGAGCAAATTGTTCAAACCCCAACAAGAGGAACAAACATACTAGATCTGGTCATCACGAACATGACAAATAGATGCATCGCCACAACTGCTGGACTTTCATTAGCTAAATCTGACCACAAATCAGTCACCTTCTTGCACTAACACCAGAACTCCCAAAGGGCAAAGTGCCTAAAAACCTTCACTAAGGCAAGCTATACCCTCTTAGGGAAAGGTATGAATGCATTCCAAGCCCCAACCCCAGCTGGAAGTGGTAACTACACCAAAGCTTACACTAAAGTCTTGGGCAATCACTTGTATAAGTGTATAGACTCAGCTGTTCTCGAGAGAATCAAAGCCAGAGCCCCAAGTAAAAACAAGCCACCATGGTGGACATCCAGCATCAACAAACTTTATAACAAATGGAAAAAGTTGCTGTCTAAGAAAAATAAGGAGAGGCCCCAACTTTGGAAAGCACCCACCTCTGCCTCAACAGGCAAATAAGACAACATGTCAAATCCTCTAAGGGTAACTTTGATACAAACTTAGCAATCACAGCCAAGGATAATCATGAGGCCTTTTACAGCTACATGTGTAGCTTAAAAGGTCGGACCCAACCATGTGCCAAATTAGTGGCTAATGGCATCACACACACTGATCCCACAAAGATAGCAAACCTGCTAGCAGACGGATTTAGTGAAAAATTCACTCTTTAATCCCCTCCAAACTTATCACACACATATTGCCCCCATCATTAGCTTCATCCTACATATCCAAAGAGCAGGTCATTAAAACCTTGTCTAAGGCAAACAATACAGCCTCTATGGGACCAGATGGGATCCCATGGTATCTTCTAAACAAACTAAAACATAAACTTGCATCAAAATTAAGTACCCTATTCAATAACAGCCTAACCACTGGCTTTGTTCCTGTAGAATGGAGAACAGCAACAGGTATTCCCCTCCACAGAGGTGGCTTAGCAACAGACTGAGGGGATTATAGACCAATTAGTCTGACCAGCCTCATCTATAAAGCCATGGAACATATCATCATGGACCTCATAAATAAAGACATTCTGTGACCTCCAAACCCTGAATCCGACCCAGTTCGGCTTCATCAAGGGCAAATCCTGCCTGTTAAGCCTGGTAGATTTCTTTAAAAATGTGCCCAAGAACATTGATGAGGGTAAATCTGTGCACACAGCAAACATTCAACCTGGAAAAGGCCTTTGACACAATTCCGCACTCAAGCATTACTGATAATCTTAGCAAACTGAATGTAAACCCATTTGTTGTAAGATGTGTTGCCAACTGGCTCACAAACTGATAACACACTATCAAAGTGGGTAACTCTACATCAATCAGCAGACTTGTCACCAGTGGGATGCCACAAGTGTGAGTGCCTGGCCTCCTACTGTTTGTTATATACTTCTCAGAAGTTCATGCCAAAACAAAAGGGGCTGTGGCTGACTAGGTTTGCAGATTACTTCAAATTGGGTTTATTATTAAATCCCCAAATGATGTCAGTATACTTAAGGAGAGTCTAACACAGACCACTTAGTCATGGTCTCAAGCTGAATGCAATGAAATGGATCATCACTCCCTTTGGTAAAACAATGTCCCTTCACACTATCAAATTAACAGTAACACCCTATGTACCTACAAAGTGGTAAGAGATCTGGGATCACCAGTAGACTGTGAACTTAACATGGGCCACCATGTTTCTATAGTAGTAAGGAAATATATTCATCATTAATCAGGCCCATAATTGAGTATAATGCCCTTTTCAGCATGTACCATACAAAGCACCTTCAGCAACTGAAGAGACCTCAGAGGTTTCTAACTAAGAAGATCAAGGGACTCCAACAGGTGCCTTACACAGACCAAATAAAGTCCCTGTCACTATACTCAGTATTATATAATCTTTTTAAGGGAGACTTATGTCTGGTTAATAGAACAATCTCTGACCCAAACCTAATGAATTTGCTGCACATCCATAAATCAAACAGGACTAAAGTTACCTGTTCCAGGAATTGAAAAATGGCCTGCAACTTGAATAGGATGTGCTCAAGGGACAGATTTGTCTCTCAGCAACTGCAGTGTCTTTGGAATAGGCTGTCAATTCATGTGAAGCAGAGCACATCTATGACACTGTTCAAAAGGTACCTTGACGAGTGGATAGAGCACAGTAAATTCTTATTGGGGATGGGGCCCATAACGCTCCTGGACATGAGCAGTCATTAATAAATGCAATCTTGGGTATTGACTAGAGTATGTATGGTATTACATAGGGATGAAATGGCTAGCAGTGAAATGACCTCTGTGTCAATAGCCTAGTAACCTCCTATGTTCCTATAATCCCATGATGTGTGCATGCATCTTTGACATGAGGGTTACCTCCACTCCTCTGCAGGAAGGATGTCATGTGGCCAGAGGGAAAAAGGGGATATTTGATGCATGGAGCTATGTTAAAGGTTCTCCCAAGTTGTAGTGAAATGAAAAGCAATTCAAAAGATTATACAATGATTGTAATGTATCACCAACCATGCACAGAACAGTAGACTGTGTCTGATTTGAATATTACATGAGTGTAGGTACAGAAGCTAAATTCCATACAGTGCAACACTAGCACCACCACATATGTCTGACTTTCTCAGTGTCACATTGCACTTTATTGAGTATGATAGCATCAATGTATGATGAGAAGAACATGTTAGGAGGAAGGTATGACATGGATGAGTAGTCACATCTCAGTGTAAAATTGTCATAAAAATATTATTTGGTATAAACACTCAAGTTGCCTGCTGTCAGATTAGAACTCCTACATATCTAGTGGCAGAAACTGAATTACACAGTACTTAATATTACTGCCACAGCACAATTTTGACTTAAATAATGTCAGCGTGCATTTTATATAGGTTGACATCATCAGTGTATGTTACATGATGTTTAGAGTTCACAGCTGTGAACTCCCATGCCATTCTAAAATTGTCAACATGCTGATTGTTACATGAACACACATTTATCAGTTGACCACAATGAGACTAGAACCTTTATATAACTATCTACAGAGAACAGTACTTAATGCAAGCACTGCAGCACAAGTCTGATTTTTAGAGTCTCAGAAACCATTTTATAGCTGATAATGTCAGTAATGTCTGTTGGCAAGAAGATGGTAGCAGGAGTTTCCCACATGCTGTTTTAAAATGGTCTCTCAAATGTGAACAAACTGAACACCAGCACACACACACACACACACACACACACACACACACACACACACACACACACACACACACACACACACACACACACACACACACACACACACACACACACACACACACACACACACACACACTCTTACAAGTTGACTGCAGTGAGACTAGAACCCCAGCCTAATTATCTATAAAACACAGTACTTAACACAATCATGACACAGCACAAGTCTGGCTTTTAGAGTGCCAGGCAGCACTTTATAGCTGATGATATCAGCAGCGTCTGGTCTGAAGAAGAAGATGGTAGTAGGATTGTCTCACATGGTGTTCTCAAATGGTGTCTCGAATGTGAACTAAATGTACACCAACACACACACACACACACACACACACACACACACACAAGTTGACTGCAATGAGTCTAGACCCCCTACCTAATTATCTAGAGACCATAGTACCTAACTCATTGTGGGAAGAAGAAGATGGTAGTAGGATTGTCTCACATGGTGTTCTCAAATGGTGTCTCGAATGTGAACTAAATGTACACCAACACACACACACACACACACACACACACACACACACACACACACACACACACACAAGTTGACTGCAATGAGTCTAGACCCCCTACCTAATTATCTAGAGACCATAGTACCTAACTCATTCCCTCCAGCACAGCTCTTTTCAATGTGTACCTTTAACTCCCAGTGGGCATGGCTTGAGCCTTTAAGAAAGGAAGTTATCACCTTACAGTTATAACAAATACTTATTAACATAGGTCAAATATCAATATAGTTGTGTTTATCATCATGTATGCGTCAAGTTAAAATATTCTGATACCTTGTATGTAGCATGATTTTGGAAATATTAATGCAAATATGAATAAGCAATATTTGACACATAGAGCCGCAGTAGGAAGTAACTGCCAACACACTTGGAGGTGCATTCAGCTGTAATGAGTTAATTCAAGTACCACCACACAAGTCTGGCTTTTAGAGTGTCAGATAACACTTTATATCTGATGACATCAGTGGTGTATGTTTGTGAGAAGATGTTGGGAGGCCTGTTTAAAATGGCTAGGTAGGCATGTATGAGTGCCAAAATATTTGTTCTGCATGGGCCTGAATGTTGACAGTAGGATACACATTCATGTTTTTATGACTAGACACACACACACACACACACACACACACACACACACACACACACACACACACACACACACACACACACACACACACACACACACACACACACCAGTTGACAGCAGTGAAATTAGAATCCCTGCCTATTTAGTTGCAACAACTAGAGAACTTGGTACCTAACTCAAGCACCACAACATAAGTCTGACTTTTATACTGCTGCTGGATGATTTATAGTGGACAACATCATCATTGGATGTTTTAGTGAAGATGTTGGGAGGCCTGTATGAAATTGCTGTATAGGCATGTATGACTGACAAATTTTTGTTTTGCATTGGAATGAATGCTGACAGTAGGATACAGATTTATGCTCTTCTTATTACAGACACACACACATACAGAAACCAGTTGACTGCAGTGAAATTAGAGCCTCTACCTAACTAGTTACACAAGCTAGAGAACTCAGTACTTAATGTGATTACTACAGCACAACTCTGACTGTAACACTAATGCTGGAAAATGTATAGTGGATGACATCTTCTTTGGATGTTTGAGAGAAGAGATCGGGAAGCCTGTATGAACTGGCTGTGAAGGCATGTACAACTGTCAAATATTTGTTCTCCATGGGACTAGATTGCTGACAGTAAGCTACAGACTTATGTTCTTCTGGCTACAGACACCAGTTGAATGGAGTGAGATTAGACCCCTTATATAATACTTACACAAGCTAGAAAACTCAGTACTTAACACTAGCACCATGTCAGAAGTCTGACCTTTAAACTGCTGCTGTTCAATTTACAGTAGACAGGTTCATAGGTTCATAGGTTCATAGGTTTATACTAGGCTATCTGCCCGAGGGCATTTACAAGCCTAGCCCATAGTTTTGTGGCTTACGCCACCCCTTTAGTATGGGGAACTATACCCATTATTTTGCTGTGCCTCTGTCGAGCAGTGACACTGAGGTAATCCCTGGGGTATATCTGCGATCTCCCATCCATTGGTCAAGATTTCTCTTGAACAAGGCCAGCGAGGTGCTCTGCCTCACATATACCGGGATTTTGTTCCACAGTATAGGGAGTCTTTGGGTGATGAATCTATCCCTCCAGCACGTCCTATTAATAGCCGTGTCGAGGTTTAAGTCTCCCGCCCTTGTGGCTCTGATGGATCTAGATTTATTGAGGTGAAGTATATTCATCAAATCTGGGTTTGACATGGCCTTGTATGTCAGGCACAGGTCACCTCTGAGCAAGCGGTAAGCGACTGAATATAGTTGAAGTTCTTTCATTCGGGCAGCATAGGACAGATTTTTGAGACCCTTTATCCTTTTGGTGAGGAACTTTTGTGGCCTCTCTAGCAGCTGCAAGTGTCGGGTCAGATACATTCAGAATGGGGCATTGTACTCAATCATTGGTCTGATGAGTGATTAGTATAGGGAAACTATGACCTCCCTTGATCTAGATGTGAATCCCTTCATGATAAGGTGGGCAATGTAGAAGGTCTTCCTAACTACTTTAGCTACATGGGTGTCGAATGACAGGCTACTGTCAACCTGGGTCCCCAGGTCCCTAATAACTTCTTCTGTGCTCAGTGGATTGCCACCTATATGGTAGCTAGGGGTAACCTTGTTTTTCCCGAAGGGTATGACTATGCATTTTTTGGCATTTAACTTTAGGCCATGGCTCTGGCACCAGTTATCCGTTTCTGTGAGACCCTTCTGAAGGATATCTGTGTCAGATGTGTTTTCGACTACGGCGCCCAGTTTGCAGTCATCAAACTTTGTCAGCCATAACCCTCCTGTGTTTGCTTGTACTTCGGAGAAGTAGATGCCAAACAAGAGTGGGCCCAGGACTGAGCCCTGCGGGACACCACTTGTGACAGGCTTAGAGTCTGACATGGCGCCAGCAACTCTGACCCTGTGGGTTCTGTCACTCAGCCAGTCTGCAACCCATCTTGTGATGTATGGGTTAACATTTAAGCTGATGAGTTTTTCAATGATACCCGAGTGGTGTATTGTATCGAAAGCTTTCGCCAGATCGAGGTAGGCTGTATGGGACTGCCTTTCCCTCATCAATGGCTTTGGTGACTGTTTCGAAAAAGTCAACCAAGTTTAAAAGGCATGATCTGCCTTTGACAAAGCCAAACTGGGTTGGATCCAAGGTCTGCAAATTCCCTATGTCTTTATTTATGAGATCCATTATGATCCTCTCCATGGCTTTGCAGATAAGGCTTGTCAAGCTAATGGGCCGGTAATTTCCAGGGTCGGTGGAGGCACCGCCTTTATGAAGTGGGACCACTGTCGCAGTGCGCCACTCCCTGGGTACGTATCCAGAGGTGAGACTATGATTAAACAGCTGTCCTAGCTGTGGGTTTAATTCCTCGTTGAGTTCATGGAGCACACAGCCGGGACACCATCAGGTCCCATGGATGCTGTGTTTTTGCTTTGGAGAGAGCAGTTCTCACTTGGGCATTAGAGATGTTTGGGGGGCTGCAATCGTTTGGTATAGATATCTCTCCTTTTGGCGGGGGGGGGGGAGTTTGCACTGAACCTGTCAGCCAGTATGTTGGCAATGTCTGTAGGATCAGTAATCTTCACATCATTTTGAACTAGTTCTGAGCATATCTGGGAGTTTCCTCCCAGGTTTCTAACATAGCTAAAGATGGCCTTATGATTGTCTTTTGAGTCTTTAGCTATTTTTCTCTCAAAGTTTGCTTTGGATGATTTTATGAGAGCTCTTAGTTTTTTACTTGTAGTGATCAAAGGTGTCTTACCTTTTAAGGATTTAGCTCTATCTTGTAGTAGCTTCCTCCTTTTGTTGTAGAGTTTGTTTATGGCTGGGGTCCACCAGACTGGACGCTTGCCTATGGTACAGAGAGTCTTTGTTTTGCTTGGGATTGCCTTATCCATGCAGTCCTGTAGGTGCTGGTAGAAGGCATTTGTAAGTGATTCAGCGGCTTGGGTACTGTTTTCCGCCGGCTCGGAGGCCTTAAAGGAGACCACACTAGTCTTTAGAAGTGTGAAGTCGGCTTTCGAGAAGTTCTTTACTGTGGTCTTTTTTATTTCAGGTGGGGGTGGGATGAGGACCTCCAGCGAGATTAGTTTGTGATCTGATCTCACCAGTGAGGGGTATACTTCCGGTGTTGAACATTGTGCTCCCATGTTCGTGATGATGAGATCAAGTATGTTTTCTCCTCTTGTGGGGATGGTGACCAGTTGTTCCATGGCGTTTGAGTTTATGAATTCCAGGAACTTTTGGGCTAGAGTGTTTGGGCTTGCGTAGTGTTCCCAGTCTATATTAGGGTAATTGAAGTCACCTAGTATGATGGTGTTTGGGGATACATTTATCCCCTCCAGTGTTTTCAGGAAAGCCATGTGAGGTTCCTGAGTTTGTGAGGGTGGCCTGTAACATGCTACAATTTGCATAGCAGTCTTGCCTATGGTTAATTGCACCTGGATGGTCTCCGATGCATCGTGTGTTGCCACCAATCTTGAGGTGTGGGTGTCCTTGATGAATATGGATACCCCCCCTCCTTTCTTGGTATTGTCCAGATTTTGGGGCCAGAACGCATGGTATGAGGTAAAACCTGATAGTGCTGGGGTGCTCTCAGGAGCCTTGAACCAGGTTTCTGTCACAGCACAGACATCGATGTTCTCCATACTGAGAAGGGCCTTGAGTGCGTGCATTTTGAGATTGAGACTTCTGGCATTGAGCAGCATTACCCTTAGTTTTTTTCCATTTTTGTGTTCTAGGGTGGTAGGTTTAGAATTTGAGCCTTGCCTAAAAAAGGCACTATGGGGGTGGCAAGAGCCTTTGCCAATATCCGGAATCCCAGGGGTGACAGGTGCAAGCCGTCCCTTGCGAAGCAGCGTGGCTTGTCCAGCATGTCATCCCAGGCAGACAGACATTGGATCCCCTTTGAATGACACCAGAGTTTAAGCCAATTGTTAAAGCTGATCATCTTATCTCTGTATTGTGGCATCATTCTTGGTGAAGGTAGGATACTGCTCAAGGTCATCATCACTTTATGTTTGGAAGAAGATATTAAGAGGCCAGTATGAAATGGCTGGATAGGCATGCACAACTGTCAAAATATTAGTTTTGCATGGGACTGGTTTGATGATAGTAGGATACAGAGTGATGTCTGACTATGCTCACACACACACACACACACACACACACACACACACACACACACACACACACATGCATGCGCGCACACACACACACACACACACACACACACACACACACACACACACACACACACACACACAAACACACACTCACTTACACAGGTTGCTGTAGTAAGTTAACTCACATGTAAGTATCTTGTTTCCATCTGCAGAACACAGTAGTTAATGACTGCACCATCCCTAAAGTATGGAATTGCCTTCTCATACTGGTCTTTACAAATGATGGCATCATCATTATATGATCTGTGTAACATATCCTGTTATGACAGTTGTATACAAAGTGTGGATTTTGTATTTTCTGCTGTGTTTCCAATGTGCAGGTATACTTTAAAAGACAGCTTCTCAAACTAGATGCAAAAAAAGCTTTCAGAAATGCATGTAGCAGAACTGAGATATATGAAACTGTTTCTCAGTATGTTGTTTACATTATATACTTATTGTCATACACAGACACACACACACACACACACACACACACACACACACACACACACACACACACACACACACACACACACACACACACACACACACACACACACACACACTAACACACACAGATGGGCCTACTTCAATCCATCAAAAACTTACTTGAACGAATTATAGAAAAATGAGTCCAGTTCAGCAAAAGTGCATTTACGTGAAAATGCACTTTCATGAAAAAACACATCACCCAACAAAAAAAGCAAAAGAATAAAAATAAAATAAAAAAAAACAAATACAGCAAACAGAATTATGCAGGGGGGAAGTACCCCTGCACCCTCCATACCCCCTCTACTTATATATTCTAACTCCGAGATTGTACTACAGTGGGGAAAAGAGAATATTCCCTTATCCTCACTGTACCATGATCTATAACAACTGATATAAACATTAAAGGTTCCCTCCCATACACCACATCACAATGAACACAGCTGCACCACCACATGATCCTTGAATCAGTGAACCCTCTTCAGTGATGTGTTTTTTGCAAAAGTGCATTTTCTTGTAAATGCACTTTCACTGAACTGGACTCATTTATCTTGAATTCGTTCAAGTGAGTTTTCGATGGGTCGAAGTAGACTCATGTAGACACACACATGTTTTGTGATCAGCAAGGATACAAATGTGTATGTACATGTATTCATATTTGTGTTGAACTGATTCCCACATTAATACATGTATAAGATAATCTGAATGCTTATTGTCAGTATAAAACCTTAAATGATGTTAAAATGCAGTTGTGCTATTTATTCATTCATGTAGTGTAGTTAACGTGGGAACTACTACTGACATATTCATTTTCAAATCCATGGGAGCAAGGGACATGAGTCTGAGTAAATATGTGTTCTGTCAGTAAAAATGTGCCTGAACTTTCATTGTGGTTTTACATGTTACAGAGTAACTGAGCAGTAAACATAATAATTCCTGCCAATCAGCTCTTTCCATAGTGCACCCACAAGCCAATTGTTTGTATGATTGATAACAAAGTGTTTGTACATGTGAGATACATATTTAAAGACTACTACTTGAACATGAGAAGTACTTATCCATATAAGCTACGGTATAAATAGCAAACAACTCCAAAAACACAAAACCAGGAACTGCAAGACACCAACCATAAACAAAAGTACACCAGTTCCGATAGAACACTCGAGTGTTGTTGACAGTAATCCACACAGACGTGTTGCATAAAAATAGTAGATTTATTGAGCGCGCTTTCGTCTTAAAAACCAAGACTTCATCAGAAAACAGTTACAATTCAAAAACACAGTGCTTTTATACCCTTGAGTTAATGAAATAATTAATTAGCGATCAATTGTGCATCTCCCCTGTCATACTTAAAGCAGCATACCAATATTTCATGATTTTAAAATGTTTTAAAAATGTTTTAAAAACTACAAGTAAATGAAGCTATAAAAATACAATGAAATATGATACTAGTACATTATATATAAATTAATGACAATAATAATGAAATATAATTTAATATATACCATATACATTAATAAGAGTAAAATATAACCTTTTCTACTTGAAAGGAAACATTTAAAGCTTAAATGAATGGTATTTTAAGACAGGCATAATACTACATGCTTCGTTAATACCTGGGGGGTAGGTGGAATTCAGTCTTAGCTGCCACTTTAACTCTTCCCTATCTAACCTGTTTTTCCAATCACCAATCCTGATGTCATTACCAAGGTTCTCAAGAATACCAAAAAGAAAAGTTTTACATAAACTATTTCCCTTTAAATGCTTGTAGAGAGCATTATCATCATCCTCACGTCTAATGGCATAAAGGTGCTCATAGATCCGTCTACACAAAGCCCTTTCAGTTTTGCCAACATAGAACTGTTGGCAATTCTTACAAATAGAAATATAAACCAGTTGCTTGGAACCACACAAACCTCTCTTCAACCACACCTTTTTCTTAGGGGAGCCAATTTCCACCCAGTCAACCCCTAAAATATATGAACAGTATGCCCAATAACCACAACTCCTAGTTCCTCTTCATGTGTCATTTATTTTTATAGGATGTTCCAGTAAAAACTTGAGGTTATTATTAGTTTTAAACACAAAGTGAGGTTTTTTACCTACAAAGTCCATAAGACCGTCCTCATCCTTGAAAATTACCCAATTTCTCTTCACTATTTGTTGAATGTCCTTACTGATTAACCCATATGTCAAAGCCATGGATTGACTATAATTTTTGTCCACAGAATATTCAACAGGGTTTGTTAAAATCTCAAGGGGTTTACCCAATAGGGGTACAAATTTCTTACCCCATTCATTTAAAGCCTTCTCACACACAGAATGTAACAAAGAGGTGGGGTAACCCCTATCCATAAAGAGGTTAACCAGGGTAGCTATCTCAGTCTTACAAATCTCTTTACTGGAGCACATTCTGGCTACCCTCACCATTTGGCCCTTCACAATGTTTTTCTTAATGTATCCTGGGTGACAACTGTTATACTCCAAATAGTGTGGAGGTGGACCTAACTCCGTTTTTTGGATGACATTTTTATTTTATGGAGGGGGGATGAAACTATAAAGGAAATGTTTTTATATCAACACTGTTTGTGATTACTTCAAATTTACTGCTACACAAGACAGTAAGTCTATAAACTATCTGGACGTAACTATTTCTGTGGATAATACTAAGGGTTGTTTTGTGTCGGGAATATATAGAAAACCTACTTTTTCAAATCATTATTTGGAGTATAGTAGTGTTGGACATGCTCCACTTAAAGAAATCCCAATCCTTCTGAGCTACATGCTCTAGGGACCTAAACCTTGTCACCACAATAAACAGAACATGCTACTACAAGACTACCTATCTATGGCAAACAGAGCTCCTCATTAGCACTCTTAAAGAAAAATCTTGATGATTGGATGGGTAATAGGAAATTCACCCTGGGGATCACTTCTGTGGTTCATCTTGACAGGGGCACAGGAAAATAATTTTCTTGGGTGGCGAAAGTCAGGGTTCCTTTTTGGCTAGGCTTGTACAGGCCCTAGGGCCAATAGCCTAGTACCTACCTATGAACCTATAATATTGGTATGCTGCTTTAAGTATGACAGGGGTGATGCACGATTGATTGCTAATTATTTATTTCATTAGCTCAAGGGTATAAAAGCACTGTGTTTTTGAATTGTAATTGTTTTCTGATGAAATCTTGGTTTCTAAGATGAAAGCGCACTCAATAAATCTACTATTTTTATTCAACACATCCATGTGGATTACTGTCAACATCACTTGAGTGTTCTATCGGAACTGGTGTACTTTTGTTCATAAATAGCAAACAGATACAATGGTGTTCATAATGTAGTTTATATCACAAATGTTGTGTCATAAATTTTATGATATTAAGGATTATTAGTACTGCTTTCCCTATTTGCACACAGTTGAGTGATGAGCAAACATGGGTCTCTGCTTCAATGAGAAAAATATAAAAGTTGTATTCGTCTGCCTTCCTCTGCTCAAAAATGCTAAGCACAGAAGACTGGCAATCAGCACTTTGGACAGTACTGAGTATATAGGTTCATAGGTAGGTAGTAGGCTATCTGCCCGAAGGCATTTATAAGCCTAGCCAGAATGTGTTGGCTTTCGCCTCCCCTTTATATTAGTTCCCTGTGCCTCTGTCCAGCAGAGTCACTGAAGTGATCCCCGGGGTAAACTTTCTGTTTCCCATCCACTCTTCAAGGTTTCTTTTGAAGAGTGTTAATGAGGAGCTCTGCCTAATGTAGATTGGAATCTTGTTCCAAAGCATGGGAAGTCTCTGGGACAGGAATCTATCTCTCCAGCACATCCTATTTATTGTTGTGGTGAGGTTTAGATCCCTAGAGTGTGTGGCTCGAGGGGATAAGGTTTTCTTTAAGTGGAGCATGTCCATCAATTCTGGGTTGGACATGGCCTTGTATGTCAGGCAGAGATCACTTCTGAGTAGGTGGTATACAACCGAGTACAGCTGGAGTTTCTTCAGTCGAGCTACATAGGGCATCTGTTTGAGGCCAGTGATGCTCTTGGTGAGGTACTTCTGTGGTCTTTCCAGCTGTTGCAAGTGTCTTGTAAGATACATCCCAAATGGGCCATTGTACTCTATGATGGGTCTAATGAGTGATGAGTAGAGGGGCGCAATGACCTCTTTTGATCTGGATGCGAACCCTTTTGTGATTAGGTGGGCCATGTAGAAGGATTTTCTAACCACTTTGGCAATGTGGTTATCAAAGGTGAGATTACTCTCTACTTGGGTCCCAGGATTCCTTATTACATCTTCTGTATTTAGGGGACTACCACCTATGTGATAGTTTGTGGGTACTTTGTTTTTTTTCCAAAGGGGATGACTATGCACTTTTTGGCATTTAGTTTGAGGCCATGATTTTGACACCAGGTATCCATCTCAGTGAGAAAGTTTTGGAGGATGTCTGTGTCAGCTGTAGAGTCAATAATTCCCCCTAGTTTGCAGTTGTCTGCAAAATTGGTCAGCCATAGTCCTCTTGTGCTTGCCTGTACCTCTGAGAAGTATATGCTGAACAGGAGGGGTCCTAGGACTGAGCCCTGGGGAACGCCACTTGTAACCGGTTTAGAGTCAAACCTAGCTCCCACAACTCTCACCCTGTGGGTTCTGTCTGTGAGCCAGTTAGCAATCCATCTTGTGACATTGAGGTTTATGTTTAAACCGGTGCTTAGAAAATGTTTTTGTCCTATGGGACTGACACATTACTGTTGCAATGCTACTGCACAAGGGCGGCCCCACCACTGACAGTGAGAATTACAAACATAGCAACCTAATGAGTCTTCTATGCAATTTCATTTTGAAAATGGGAATTTCCCTTCACCCACTGATGTGTGATCTATCTATCTATACAGATATATATAATTAACATGGATTCTGTTGGAAGTCTGTGTGTGTGTGTGTGTGTGTGTGTGTGTGTGTGTGTGTGTGTGTGTGTGTGTGTGTGTGTGTGTGTGTGTGTGTGTGTTTGTGCATGTGTGTGTATAGATGTATATATCAATATATACAGTTTACTGCAAGAAAAACCCAGCCAAGCTAGAGTTTTCACTGTGTGATACCTGTAATGGAGGCCCATGTGATAAATGAAAATGACCCCTTAGAGACAGCAAGCATTTCTGCTATATGGCTTGTGAATGTCCAAGACTTTTGTGGACGTGCATGTTTCAGCATTTTTATTGACTCATTAGCATGGCATAAGAGAATAGTTTGGCCATACTTCATAGCAAATGGGCGTTGGCTTTATACATACATGCATACATTCATACATACATACATACAAATGTTTCAAGCACGGGAATTAATGCCCTTCTAGTTTGCCAATATACCAAACCACTTGTTCCCATAATAAATGTCCAGGCTGTTCTTAAAAATATTGAAACTAGTACTTGCTTTAATGTGATTTGGTAGTCTGTTCCAAGCATCAGCTACTCTGTCAGATTACCAATTAGTACACTTCTCATTCCTATAGAATCTTCTGCATAGGTTATCTGATCATTCTCTAGTACGTTTTGATAACCCCAAATATTCCCAGAGGTAGTTGTCCCTAAATGCTCTATATACCTGAATAAGCTCTCCTCTTAAATAGCTGTAAGAGACACTGTACAAGTTCAGATATTTTAGTCTTTCTTAATAACTTAGTTTTTCACATCCATGGATGCCCTTGGTATATTTCCACTGTACTCTTTCCAGTTTATTCATGCTTGTTTTCCTATTGGGGTGAATGTAACCACAGAGGCTTAAAAAGTAAAAAAAGAAACTAATGGAGAGTCAGAAGCCACATAGCTGAAACACTTGAGATCCTTAAGGGGTCATTTGCATATATTCCATGGGCCTCCATTACAGTAGGTATCACATAGTGAAAACTTTAGCTTGGCTGGGTTTTTCTTGCAGTTTCTACTGAATGGCTTGTATGCGTGACTTTTTTATCCTTTCGTTTATAATTATATAAATTGTGGCTTACTGGTCTTGAATAAAGGGTAATCTCCAACTTCTTTCTCCACAGCTAACATTGTCCTTTTACCATAATAGGACGGACTGGAAAATGAACCATTTTTGCCTAAATTTCCTTTTTCCACATTATGATAGTCACATTTGATGTCTAGGTAGAAGTGCTTTAGAACTGCTCTGATCACTTTCTGCTAGAGTTAACTGAAAATTTGTCCAACAGAGCTCAGCATAATCCCAACCTACATTAACTGATGCTGCATACAGTTCATCAGTCAGTCCTTGGTTAGTCTGCACCATTGTCAAATAGTCAGCAAAGCTACAGTCTTCCACTGATAAGTAACACAGTAAGGTCTTTCAGCAGTCACAAACCTTTGCCAGCATAGCTGGCATAACAAATGAAACACTGAATTATCTCCACTATAATCCATCGCCGAAACTATATTGAATAGAGGATGAGAAGATTTTGCATTGTATTCCTTGGGTATAATCTACATGTTATATTTCAAGGCACTGTAGAAACCCCTGTAAGGAATGTCAAATTTTAAAGAAAGCTCTTGAAAGGCTTTCAAAGTAAGTTTCTAAAAACATGAAATTCCTGTATATAGCCTACTGATCTAATCCATGAAAAATGCCAGAAGGCTTTGAATACTTTTTTTATATACTGCAATAAAAAAAACAATAAAGGGGCTTTTTATTAACAATTCAAAAACTACTACTCTCATTAATTGACTTGCGTATTACTTTGACTTACTAACTTTTATCAGACTTGGACCAATATTGCTTAGTCTTCTCCCTCCCTACATATGCCTGCTCACTTGTTATGCAGACCAGCCCGGGACATAATTATTTACAACCTAGATCAGGAAAGACATAGAGTTCATTGTTTTAGAAATTAGACTGATTGGTAGAAATGTTTAAATTTAGACTATATGAATGGTATGGAGATAAAACATATTGAATACTACCTAGAAGGAGTGAGACCTTTAATGAACTGTTGAGGTCTGTGGCTGATTTCTGAACACTGACATTGAATTAGTGCCTTGCACAGTATCTGATAATCCTGTCTTTCCAAAGATTTCTGTCAAATAGTTAACAAAAAAAAAAAAAAAAGAAAAAGATGACAAGAAGTTTTATAGTGTATGTTCTTAAACAGCATGCAGTGGGTTTTAACCACTAATGCAGATTTTCAGTAGAATTTGAGTAAAAGTTGTTTACTGGCAGTTCTCTTTCTTTACCATAGATGAGGTATTTCCCTTTCACAGAGCAGGTTCTAATATAATGTTTCTTTCCTGCCTTTTAGATACAGAAGAGACTTAGTAGATGCTTGTCATTATATGACTTGGTGGCACCTGATGTTTGTCTTAGCCTTTAGTGCAAGAGTTGTGAGGTTAAAGCCTTTTTTATTATATTATAATACAGAGAATGACTAGTTAAGTAGGACCTGGTGTTTCTTATTATATTTGCAGGATAGTTTTTTTTTTTTGTTTAAAAAGATAGTATGTTAAGGGATAGGAGGCATAAAAGAAGGGATTGTTGGGTAAGTAGGTGTTGTGTTGCTGAGTGGCTTGATGAGTTTTGCGTGGCATCTATATGACAGGAACTGTTAAAAGAAAATGAAAATTAAGGTACAAGAAGGAAAGGGGAAATTCCTTGTTGCCCCCCATATGCATTGCATTGTTGAGCAGTTTTATATGATTTGCATCCACCTACAAGTTGTGTGGAGGTGCTAATGTTTAACTTTGGATGTGCATGTTGTGAGTTTGATGCTGGGAAAAGTGTTTTTTTTTTGGTGTCATACCTCTTCTTCAGTAGTGTTTCTAGAATGTGTGTTGCTTTGCCTTTTGGGCACTATGTCTTCGCATATGGCTGGAAGGTCATATATGGTAACAGAACTGTAAATGTAGGAAACTTCAGAAGGTTAGTCTCAGTGGTAGTTGTTAATAGATAAAGCAGGTTTCACGCTGGTCATTGTACTATTATGAGATGAAATGCTTCACAATTTAAGAAGATGGTTTGAGACTGGATTTTGGAGAGTAGTGATCAGCAAAGTAGCTTTGTGCTGATGGCATGACACATCATTCTTATACATAAATCAGATAAAAAAGATAAATAATGAAGATGTGAGCACCCAGGATCTATTCTCATAAATATTAAGCTCAGGCTAGAATGGACAAGTTTTACTATGCCAGCTAGGGATAACTAATCCAAATGCAGGGAGGATCTATGTTTAACTAGCTAATGATTTTTCCAAGAGGTAGAAAACAGGCCATTACAGCTTTAATGCCCATGAGACCAACAGAAGAAGTATTGTATCCAACCGGTGGTATGGAGGAGAGCAGCATTTCAGCCAAGAGAATGAGACACAGGTAGCTCAAGGGGTATTGGAAGTAACACCAATTGACCTTAACCAGTATTCCATAAAGGTGTGCAGTATCAGCAGAAGCAAAATGATGTCCAAGAGTTGGAGGCAGGTGTAGGTCATGATCAGTTACAGGGGTTATACATTGGTGAATTTTTAGATGCATTGCTGGAGGGTGGGAAGTCAAATAATTTTTGATTTGATGGTATAGAAGGGTTTGTGTTCCCCACTGCTGCAAGGTATACTGACAAAAGATATGCAAGTCCCATTGCCAGGGATAGGCACTGTCTCAACTTCTTTACACATACCACTAGAGTAGGATCCTTGGTATCATCCAATCAGGCTTTGCAGCCAGCTGAGTCCACCCCCCCCCCCATGGTGCCCATTGCACACATCACTCCATGTATTATAGTTCATATCCCACCAGTTATTAAGAGCAAGATTTTAAAAGGTGATTTTCTTAATGCACTTGATTTGTGGATGAGGATGGCATCCAAAGCATATTGGAATTTGATGTTATGAAGCATAGTAGCATAGGTGGCCTTAGGAGAAACAAGCCTAATGCTCTTGAGTATGTAACTGGGACAATTGGAGGGTGGAGTTTTAACAAAAGGGACCTTATCATTCCCTCCTAGTTCTGTCATATTATTTTATCATTATGAAGGCTTACCACCCAGAGGTGGGGGTGGCTATTGGCATGGTTTAATTATGTCTGAAAATTTCAGACGTTCTGTGCAAACAATAAGGACCTAAGATGGGAATAGCATCAAGTAGGTATATAGCTTAGTGTTATGAAAGACAGCCGAGTGGTACAGCATACATGTGCTGGGCCCATCAGAGGTTGATGGATCCCAACCATCCTCTGCTATGCAAAGAGGAAAGTGTTCAACACTAGTCAGGCTTGTTTGCTTCCAGATTACATTGCCACCGTATCATTCATTTGACAATCGGTTTGGTATAATGATTAAGGTATTCACCTCACAGACACAAAGTACAGGCTTTGATTCTGACCTCAGGTTATTGTTTAGGCTTGAAATGACATTTCAGGGCAGGTAGCCTAGTATTTAGCTATGAACATGCTCAGGCTTTCTGCCATCACAGTGCTGAAGAGGAATAAGCTTAAGCCATATTATGCCTTTAATAAGGGTCACTGCTCCTGGCCAGTCTGCCACTTTCACCAATCCTGTCCCTTTTGTAGAAAAAGTCACCCATCTGCTAAATGTTGGTCTAAATAGGTCAAGATGACAAATATAGTGTCAGGTAAGCTGGAAGAGCAAACATAAGCTGAGAGCTTAGAGTAATGTAAACAGACCAGTGAGGAAGCACGAGGGGGGGGGGTCACAGTTAGTCAGATCATAGGATCAAAGGAAGTTACTAGGCTATTGGCCCTGAGGCCCTTACAAGCCTAGCCAAGAATTTAGTCCATATTCCAACAAGTCAACACTCTATGCCACTGTTCAGCAGGGACACAGGTGGAATCCCAGGGTTTATTTTCTGCTCTACATCTAGTTATTCAAGTTGTGCTTAAAATGGGTTAATGAGGTACTCTGCTTGACATGGAGAGGGTGTCTAGTCCACAAATCTGTCCCGCCAACAAGTCCTATTGATGTCACAGACAAGGTTGAGGTTGTGCATGCGGGTTACTCGAATGGAGCTTGGCTTGCGGATATGCAGCAGTCCCATCAAGGCAGGGTTTGAGATTGCTTTGTATGCCAGACAGAGGTCACCTCTAAGGACTCTGTAGGAGATTGAGTAGATGGACAGGGCATTTAGCCTATCTGTCCATAGTAGATGTTTGAGGCCCTGGATTCTCCTGATGAGGAACCTCTGTGGTCTCTACAGCTGCAGCATGTGCATTGTGAGGTACATGCTGAAAGGGGCATTGTACTCAATAATGGGTCTTATAAGGAAAAAATACAGGGATGTTATGACCACCTTGCTCCTGGATGAGATACCCTTACTAATGAGGTGGGCCATGTAGAAAGCTTTCCTTAAAATGGAGGCAATATGGTGTCCAAAAGTTAGTCTTCTATCAACCTGGGTACCCAAGTCCTTCACGACTGATTGCATGCTGAGGACCTTATTATTAATGCAATAATTTGTGGGGATGTCACTCTCCCCATAGGGGATGGTGATCACTTTTTTTACATTCAGTTTGAGGCCATATTTCTGACACCAGTCATTTGTTTGGGTGAGACCCTCTTGGAGGATGTCCACATCACTTTGGGAGTTGATGATAGAACCCAGCCTGCAGTCATCTGCAAACCTGGTCAGCCATAGCCCACTGGTTTTGGCCTGCACCTCAGAAAAGTATATCCTAAACAGCAGAGGCCCCAAGACCGATCGACAGGGTCTACTGCTTGAGGTGGCTTCTCCTATCTTGACTAAGTTGGTTCTATCAGTGAATCAGTTTGCTAACCATCTCGTAACATATGGAATGATGCCTAGTTGAGAGAGTTTATCTATTATAACTGAGTGGGGAATCATATCAAAGGCTTTGGCCAGGTCAAGGTAGGTGGTGTGCATTGTCTACCACTCGTCCATGGCTTTGGTGACTGTCTCAAAGAAGACAACCAAATTTAACAGTCATGACCTCCCCTTAATGAAACCAAACTGAGTGGGATCGAGTGTTTGGATGTTGCCAATGTCCTTGTTAATGAGTTCAGTGATAATCCACATCATGGTCTTGCAGATCAGGCTAGTTAGGCTGATAGGTCTATAATTTCTTGGATCGATGGATGCTCCACCTTTGTGCAAAGGGATGACAGTTATTGTCCTCCACTTGGCTGGGATGAAGCCGGTACTCAGGCTTTGCTTGAATAGGGTGCCTAATGGTGCTGCAAGTTCCTGCCAGAGTTTATGTAGGATGCAGCCTGGGATGTTATCAGGTCCCATGGAGGCTGTATATTTTTGCCTTTGAGAGGGCAGTGATGACTTGCTCCCTAGAGATAAAGGGAGGGGCAGGTACTGGGGATGGTCTGATTTACTGATGGGGGGACAGAGGGGTGATGTTTTCACTGAACCTGTCTGCCAGCAAGTTGGCTATAGTTACAGCATTTGAGTATGTGGTGTCCTTGACCACCAGTTCTGAACAGATCTGCATGCTTCCATGTGAAAAAGGCCTTATGATTGTCTTTAGTAGATGTGACCAGTTTGGACTCAAAGTTTGCATTGTAGGATTTCAATAGTGCTTATTTGCTTGTTCAGGCTAAGGAGATATTGCTTCCAAGTAGGCACCTGCTCCTTCTTGGTCCTGGGCAGCAATGTTTTCCTTTTATTATGGAGTTTATTTATTTCAGATGCCCACCAGGCAGGCTTACTCTGCCTTGAGGAGGTTGATTTTGTCCTGTCGGGCATGCCTGATTCCATTCAGCTATATAAATACTCATATAGTACTAAGGTGTAGGTTTGGACATATGTCAGTTCCTATGGAGGGGGAGAGAGCTTTGAAGCTGTTTATGCCTTCCCTCAGGAGGTTGTAATCAGCTTTAGAGAAGTTTGTTTTGTTTGATCCTAGCTAGGGGGAGTTGGGGGAAATGGTGACTTTGAAAGTGACTGTTTTGTGGTTGGATCATACCAGGAATGATGACACTGTAGTGGTGCTGCAGTGATTACTCATGTTGGTTAATACCAAGTCCAAGATATATTCACCTCTTGTGGAGGTGTCAACCAACTGATCCAAGGCATTTGCATTGACAAAAACCAAGGAATCTCTGGGCATTTCTATTTTGGCATGAGTAATTCTTCCAATCTACAGTTGGATAGTTTAAAGTCATCCAGGATCAGGGCAAAGGGTTGAATATTGATAAATTCAAAGAGGTCCAGGTAGCAGGTTAGCAGTATGACCTTTAAATTACTTTTTGATGAAATTTTCATGTTGGTAGTTTTGACCTCATGGCATTGCCTAAAAAGGCACTATGGAGGAGGCAAGAGCCTCTGCCAGGAGCCTGAAGCCCAAGAGAAACAGATGCAGGCCATCTCTGGCAAAGCATTGTGGTTTGTCAATCATGTCACCCTAGGCTGTCAGGTACTGGATCCCCTTGGAATGACAACACCAGAAACTAATCCAGTTGTTAAAGTCAATCATTTTCTGTTTGTATTGAGGCATTATTTTGGTGAAGGTAGAATGCTGCTTAAGGTTAGGAACATACTTGCCTGGGACACATATTCAGTGAGTCCGATCATGTATCTCTTCATATAGTCCAGGGAGGTAGGACCCAAGTCATTCATGCCAACATGGACTATGACAAAGTCATAGCATTACCTGTTGAGAGACTTGAGTGCATGGGTGATATGGGGGATTCTGGTACATGAAAAACAACAAACCACGACTTTCTCCTTATCCAGCCTGGTGAGGGGCACATCTATGTGTCTCACAATGGAGTCTCCTATGACTAATATGTTGGGTTTATGTTTAGGCCTTAGTGGCTATGAAACACATGTGTGTGGACTATGTGTGGTATGTGTGGTGGGCAATGGAGTTCACATTTGCTTTTGCCTCAGAGGTCTCTTTTGTTTGGGTATGTTTTTTTGAGGACCTACGCATATCTGGGGGTGTGTTGTATAGGTGTGGGTGGTGTTTGAGGTGTGGTGTTTGTGCTGACAACTTTCTCAGAGCCAGATATGCTAGCTTGTGGGGGAGAGAGCAATAACACTAGGTGCTTGATATAATTGCATCTCTTACAAATTGTGTTCCTAGGTGGTAGTAGTAGAGGGTTGTCCATGTACAAGAGACACTTGCTACACTCTCTCAGAATGCCCATATCAACCAGACTGGCAGGAGAAAACATAAGAAATTGTCCATCCATATTTGTCAGAAACTGAGGGAGTGAGGCAAGAGAGAGCTAAGACGGTAAAGGGTGGAAGGTCTAAGAGTTGCACTACTAGGTGATCCGACAAGTCCTACAAAGGGGAAATTTGCAGATGGAATACCTCAAAATGGTTAAAAAACATGCAGCTGAAGCTCTGGATTCAGCAAACCTGTATCAAGGCCATGCTACTCAATTTAAGGTTAAGAACACAGTAAAAAACTCATAAGGAAGCACAGATTAGCTACTTAAAGACAAAATGTTAGAAAAATGTGTATTTGAATACATGAGAAATGCTAGTTTAAAAGCAAAGTAGTATATAATGCATTTTATTCTATTAATCATATAGTAGTAAAATTAATTCATGTCTAAATGCGAAGTAGTTTTGAAACTGCAGTGTGGCTTGAAGCAAAAGCTGATCCCTGACCCTGACAGAATGCTAGCTTAGCAAGTTTTAATGTTTATGCTTTTCACAAGTGATTATCTGCTGGGTCAGGAAATTAAATGTGTGAAATAATGAAATCTTCTGCTCTTCCAGTAAGAATGAGATGGCCTTGTATATGTGTTACTTAGATATCACGCAGCTGTGTGAGAAAGTGTAACAGAACAAAGACATGCATTAAAAGACTGAAGCTGCTATTGTATTCGAACTGATATGAAACCATGAATAAATAACTTTGCAGAAAGACATTATGACTGACCAGCTGGATAGCAAGGCCGTATTGTATCTAAAGGAAAAGTTTTTTTTAAATGTACAGCATCAGCAAACTTAATGAATGTAGAATTGTAAGCTAAAGTGATGTAGATGCCCTGTGACATATCACGTCAGAAAGGTGGGCATAGCTAAATGTTAAACCTATATAAAATTGTGTGCTTCCTGTTTCATGTCAGACAAAATTCTGTACTTGTATGGTTTTTTGCCTCCTGGTGTACACTAGTAAACTTTTGAATCTGAACCTCCTGTGTATTGAATTCTGAATTTTATTTAACAGTTTGGTCCTTCGAGCTGGATATCCCTTGGTAAGCTGCAGATCAGAGCATATCGGTGGTCGAATACTGTGCAGGAGAAGTTACCGAAATGGTTCTTTTTGAGTGAAAAGACCTCCGACTGAATTGTCATGTGTAAAGAGGCTGGCCACTTTCTGATCTGTGGCCGAAGAGCGGAATTTGAACGTTTTTCAATACCGGAGGCTCAGGTAGGAAGAATTTGCCTTTTTTCTGTTTTAGATCAGGGACTAGGTTACAGTATATTGTTGTCAAGATTTGTTTTGCAGATCAGGGACAAAAGGAAGTACTGTATATTTGGTCATAGATCAGGGTAACAGAATAAGGTAGACAGTTATTCTAGATAAACTGTAAACAGGAACTAAGAACTTAATATCACGTGATAAAAAAGGGTTACGTAACATTTTCTTTGACATGGGTAATCAGTGCACTAAAACCTCACGAGATCCGCCCCTAACCGAAGACGCAAAATACATGCAATTACAGCGTTCTGATAACGTTAGGTATTATACGAAATGGGTTAATAAGTATGAATTTGATGGTAAACTACATAAACCTTCACTAGTTAAAATCCTTAAACAGCTTAAATCTGATGCAGGAGGTCAGGCAAAAAAGCAACGCCAGCTAGGCATTCCTCAAGCACACAGGTGGATTGAGGAAGCAAATCGTAGAGAATAGAAGCTTAAAAATTCAAAAACATTATTTTTAGACAAAGAGGATAATAACTTGGTAATAGCAACAGCTCCTCCTCCTCCTCCCTTACCCCCTCCCTTACCCTTTTCAGGATATGAAGCGAGTGGACAGGCTGGTCCACCTCCGCGTTATCCTGAAGTTTCGGCGAAACCACAACTATTTGTTAGAGATCCTATTGAGACTAGGTCCCGAACACGTAAAACACATAGGGACACAGAATCATTCCAAATAGAGAGGAATCTACAGGATGAGAGTGAGGAAGAAATATGCCCACTTATAGAAGTTCCAAATCCTCAGGCAGGACAGGAAGGGCAGGATCCAACACTCTTAGTATATAGACCATGGACACTGGAAGACATCCGGAAGGCTACTGAGGGAATCCCCCATCTGAAAGTTAATTTAACGAAATTTTTAGAAGATTTACAAGGCATGAGGTTAAGTTACCACTTGAATGGGGAAGAAGTAGAAAAAGTAGTAAGACAAATTATAGGTCCAGATTGGCACATGATTTGTGGCGCCTGGAATCCTCATAATGCAGAACTCAGACCACTCCCACATAGTGACGCAGAGTTAGACAACAGAGTGAAAGGTATGACAGACCGAATCTCTGAGAAATGGAAACCTAGAGCAGACTGGACTTGCATTAATCAATGCATACAACAGGAAATGAGACAATAGATGGATATTATGCTAGATTATTAGAATGTTTTAATAATCATAGTGGTATGTCGGTTCCTGAGAACCAAACAAATGATTCCCCGTATGAACAACAATTAAAAAATGCATTTTTGAAGGGTTGCATTGCACCTATTAGTAGCTTCATTACAAAGCATATGATAGATCATCGAACAGGGAGGCTACAAGCCTTACTCGAATACGCTAGACATGCTGAGAGACATTTTAATAGTAAAAAGAAAAAGAAGGCACAAGTCTTCACTGCTGAAGACGGAGCTGAAGTATTTGTATTACAGTCAGGTAAAAAGGGCAAGAAGAATGCCCAGGGAAACAAACAGTCTGATAAATGATCAGAAGATTTTGAAGAGAGGAAAAAGAAAGGTGAATGCTTCAAATGCGGGAAAAAAGGACATCTAGCAAGGGATTGTAGGCAAAACAAAAAGGTAATTGCAGAAGATAAAGGAGATGAGGACTGACTATATGATAGTGAGGATACATCAAGTGAAAGTCAGAAATCATCAGGAAAAGTTAATAAACAGAAAATAAATGTAAATGTGATAGAAGGAGTAGAGGAAGTGCAAATAGATATAGAGGATGAAGAAAGTGAAATTTTGGACTTAGCATTATTGAGCTTAGAGCTCTACTTGGCAGATACGAAACCGGAAGTTACACTTCTGGTGGAGGGAAGGGAAGTCAAATTCCTGTGTGACTCAGGAGCGTCACGGACTTTGATATACCCCTCCAAGTTACCAGAACATTCAGAATCACCTGATTATATACTAGTAAAAGCCGCAAATGGACAGCTATACAGGGAACCACTTTCCCATGATATAGCAATAACTGACCCTGTTTCAGGTATGACCCAGAGAAGTAAAATAGTTGTGTCTGCAAAGTTTCCAGTAAACCTATTGGGCAGGGACCTTATGCAGATATTTGGCATAGAAGTAGTTCCAACTGTACAAGGTATGGAGGCACAGAGATAAATGGATACCATTGTAGTGCAATCGGAGGGTGAAACCTTTTATTGGTACAGCCAGGACCTAGTCACGACTGGTCCAGGGGCAGTGACCGAGGAGCTGATGAACGTAGCCATCAGTAAAGCCCCATCCCTTGACACTGATCGACAGCATTTGTTACACTGTACTCTATACTACTCTACTACACCAGGACCTGATAGAGAGTATGAGCAAGAACTGTTTAGAAATCGTGCAACTAGATTGGTTTTGCGCACTTTGTACTGGGATACTGAAGGAAACAGTGTAGTTAGCTGTTCGTTACCTCAAGAATTTCTTGCATTGTATAGATCAAATCGGTTACCACATGTCAGCTTGACAAAGAACAAAAGTGTTAAATGGGCAGATTTAGGAGAAAAAGTAACAAGATGGGAGAAACAGACTGATTTAGAACTATCAGAACAAGGGATACAAAAACAAAAACTGAATTGGTTGACACAGACACATCCAGCTGTACACTTGCAATCTAGCGAGGACAGCTGATTAGCATTTTTATTAGAAGAAGAAGAAAAGGCCTTATGTAAAATTCCAACAACTCTCTGGTCAACAGGCAAGTCAGATGTAGGACTTATTCGAACAGCAGGACCAGTTACAATTACCCCAAAGTCAGCTTTCAGACCACAGAAAAGACAATACCCTTTGAGAAAGGATGCAGAAATAGGAATTAAGCCTATAATAGCAGCATTACTCAAAGAAGGAGTACTGGTAGAATCTCCTGATTCACCATGTAATACACCCCTATTTCCTGTTAAAAAAGCAAACTGGGAACGGCGGATGGTACAAGATTTACAAGCTGTAAATAATGCAGTAATACCTAGAACACCTACGGTGCCAGACCCACATACTTTGTTAAATGATTTAGAACCGCAACAGAAGTATTTCTCTGTGGTAGATATTAGCAATGCTTTTTTTTCAATACCTATAAATCCTGATAGTCAATATTGGTTTGCATTTACATTTCAGGGAAAAAGGTATACATATATTTGACTACCACAGGGATATTGTGAGAACCCAACAATTTTTGCACAAGAAATGGCTAGCAACCTGCCAGGATTTACCCCACCGGGAGGTAGTCAAATTCTACTTTATGTAGATGACATCTTGCTAGCAGCCCCCACCCAGCAACAGTGCAGGGAGGATACAGTAGCATTATTGAAATTTTTAGCAACACAAGGACACAAAGTAAACAAAAGTAAGTTACAACTTTGGAGAAAACGAGTTAGATACCTTGGATATGTAATATCCAATGAAGGTAGAATACTAGATGAGGAAAGAAAAACAGCGATTTTGCAAGCACCCAAACCAACAACCAAGAAAGAAATTATGTCTTTCTTAGGTACAACTAATTTTTGTCGGAGCTGGATACCAAATTATGCTTTGGAATCTGCTCCACTGACTGATTTGATATATAAGACACCAATGGCAGCACAAGATATTTTGCAATGGACAACTGAAGCAGAAACGGCTTTCTGCAGGTTGAAGCAGTTGATAGCTTCTTCATTAGTTTTAGGACTTCCAAATTATCACAAACGGTTCTTTCAGACAGTAGATTGTAAGCAAGGATATATGACGTCAGTATTGATGCAACAACATGGGGACAAGCAACGCCCCATAGCCTACTATTCATCACAGTTAGACCCAGTGGCACGATCTTTGCCTCACTGTGTACAAGCAGTAGTTGCAGCCGCAATGGCAGTGCAGGCTTCGGCCTCAGTGGTGTTATTCCACCCTCTCACATTGAGAGTGCCTCATGCAGTTGCAATAATTTTACTGAAAGAGAAAATGGCATACCTTTCTCCTGCTAGACATCTTTCATGTATGACTATACTGCTGAGCCAACCTCATATGACAATTGAACGATGTACGACATTGAATCCATCAACATTACTTTCAACTCCTGTGGAGGGCACACCACACAGCTGCCTGCAGGAAATTGAACAGTTAGCTTTACCTAGACAAGATCTTACAGATATGCCCTTGGATAATGCCGAGGTGACATATTACGTGGATGGCTCATGCAGAAGGGGTCCTACAGGGAAGAATCTGGTGGGATATGCAGTAGTTACAGACACTGAAATTTTAGAAGCTCAATCCTTACCACACAACTTATCTGCACAAGCAGCAGAGTTGATAGCTTTGACGAGAGCTTGTACTTTAGCAAAAAACAAGTGTGTGAACATATGTACTGATAGTCAGTATGCTTTTTCTATAGTACATGTATTTGCACAACAATGGAAAAATAGAGGAATGATAACATCCAGTGGAAAACCTATTAATCATGCGCAATTTATTTTGGAGTTATTAGAATCTATTCAGTTACCTACCAAAGTAGCTATTTGTAAATGTGTAGCTCATACAAAACAACAAGATAAGATTTCGAAAGGCAATGCACGAACTGATGCAGCTGCAAAGCAAGCAGCCTCAGACTCAGAAACTTTACTTTTAAATGAGGAATTACAACCCTCTGAGATTTTAGATTTAGACATGTTAAAAACAATGCAAATGCTTACTACAAAAGCAGAAAAACAAAAATGGGTAAAATGAGGTGCAATTCTTGAGAATGGACTGTACATTTCCAAAGAAAGAAAACCGATATTGCTGTCTAATTTATTTAGATATGCAGCTTTGTTGAGCCATAGGCAGTGCCATGTCTCAACAGGGGGGATGGTACAGTTAGTAAATCAAATATTCCAAACATATGGATACATAAACTACACAAAAAAAATTTGTGCAGCTTGTCATACTTGTAACAAGCATCATGCACAAGGAGCATTTAAAACCAAGCAAGGAACTTTTCCTATACCACCATACCCGTTCCATACTATTTGTATGGATTTCATAGAATTGAATAAATGTGAAGGGAAAAAGTTTTGTTTAGTTATTATAGACATGTTTTCTAAATGGGTAGAAGCTTTTCCAACCAAAAACCCGGATGCAGCAACAGTAGCAAAAGCCTTGATAAAAGAAGTAATCCCTAGATTTGGCATTCCGGAAAGGATTTATAGTGACAATGGCACACATTTTGTGAATCAAACGATTCACCAGCTTGGGAGATTTTTTGGTATCTCCTTGAAGAACCATTGTGCTTACCACCCACAGTCAGCAGGACTGGTGGAAAGGTACAATGGTACCTAAAGAACAAGTTAAGGAAGCTAATAGAAGAGACCCAAAAGAATTGGATATACTGTCTGCCTTTAGCACTGCTGAGTATGAGAACAGTTCTAAATGCAAAGGGTTTGACTCCCTTTGAAATTATTTTTGGGAGAGCATATTATGTGCCTCAGTGGAAAGCTCTCATGCCTGAAGAGCAGGAGGCTGACAGTTCATTAGCTAGTTACATGAAAAAACTGTTAACAAATAAATCTGTTTTGCAGTTTAACTCTTTTTCAGATAAGAAACAGACCAGACCGGTGGAAGCAGTCGTGGTTCCTGGGACATACGTTTGGGTGAAAGTGACAAAAAGGAAGAATTGGGCGAGTCCAAAGTGGGAGGGACCATACCAGGTTTTGTTGGCAACGCCTGCTGCAGTCAGAGTGGCTGAGAGGACGTCCTGGGTTCATTTAACGCATTGTAAACCGGTAAAGAACTTTCAACTTGATAAAAACTTTGTGACTGATATACAACCAGACTGAGATGGCCAAAAACAAAGTGAATAGAAGTCTAGATCAACCCCAGAGATGTTGCATAATCATTTTGTTGTGTGTACATTTATTAACTGTAATTGTGACAATTTTCCTCTTGCTGTGGTTTATCCTCCACACAACCACACAAGTGAAAGTGGGAAGGCGTGATGAAACGTCTATAGACTGGCATCCAAATTTTAACACATACCTGGCCATGAAACGTGTGTATGCAGAGACTATGAACATTTCAAATTGCTGGGTTTGTACAGCTATACCAACAGCATATGGAGGACTGGTAATGTCCGCTGTCCCTTTGGGGATAAATGAGACTTGGGAGAATTTACTTTTCGACACAGGAACTGTGAGATCACAGGACAAAATAGCTTTATTTTTACCTGTCACACAAAAAGGAGTTGTATGTTTCTACAAAAATGACACTCTCCAGGTGGGCTGGAGCCATTGCAATATAACCATATCTTACCGATGTTATATTAAGAATAGTAATGGCAATACTTTTTGCAATACTAATTATGACTCATATTTAAACTCATTGAAAACAACTATGAGTGACATTCAAAAAAATCCAGTTTTGTTTAAACAATTGTCAGTTATAGATCAAAAAATGTTTCATGCAGGGCTGATGTGTATTAGTACTAAAGTAGAAAACTGTTATTTTATTTGTGGGGAAAAAGGCATATAAATGGTTACCTGAGAATTGGTCCGGCAGTTGTTTTTTGGGTTACTTGGTTCCGGCAATAAGACATACTGCAGAATTACCTTTGGGTAAGATACGAAACGTAAGGGAAACAGTTCAAAAATCTGAAGGTCCAGTTAAGAAACCTGTGAATCCAGTTGGGAAGATCGAAGCTGGTTGAAAAGACCATAATTCAGTAAAAGACAAAAGTGAATTGACTCATATGGACTTGAGTGACAGTGTTATATCCTGGGCAGGAATACTCCCAGCTTATGGAGCAGTCAAATTGATCTGGGAGCTGAGGAAGTTGTCGAAACTTCTCGAAGTAATGAGTAATGCAACTTTTTCCACCCTAGAATTGGTGACTGATGAACTGAATGCAATGAAAACTGTTGTGCTACAAAATCGGATGGCTCTTGATTTCACCCTAGCGGCGAGAGGTGGTACGTGCGCGCTTATCAAAGAAGAATGCTGTGCTTTTATTCCTGACAATCGTCACGAGATAAATAACCACCTAGAGGTAATTCAGCAAGTATCAGCCATGACTGAACCAGGCCCAAACCCACTGACGGACTTTTTCCAGAATTTATTTGGGGGGTGGGATTCCATCCTAATGAACATTCTAATTGCCATTTGTGTAGGAATACTCCTAATAGGAGCATGTGTTTGCTGTGGAATTCCCTGCATGAAAAGATTAATCAAAGATTTTGTTGATGTATCTGTTACTGAAACTTTCTACCAAGATATTGAAATTGAAAGATTGATTTCAGATGACGCTTTCTCTGAAGTATAGATTAAATGACTCACCTAGCTTAAAATCCTGAGCGGAAAAGGCTAGGAGATGAAATGACACTATGCATACTTCAAAATAGAATAAAAAGTATTAATAGGGGGAAAATGTTAGAAAAATGTGTATTTGAATACATGAGAAATGCTAGTTTAAAAGCAAAGTAGTATATAATGCATTTTATTCTATTAATCATATAGTAGTAAAATTAATTCATGTCTAAATGTGAAGTAGTTTTGAAACTGCAGTGTGGCTTGAAGCAAAAGCTGATCCCTGACCCTGACAGAATGCTAGCTTAGCAAGTTTTAATGTTTATGCTTTTCACAAGTGATTATCTGCTGGGTCAGGAAATTAAATGTGTGAAATAATGAAATCTTCTGCTCTTCCTGTAAGAATGAGATGGCCTTGTATATGTGTTACTTAGATATCACGCAGCTGTGTGAGAAAGTGTAACAGAACAAAGGCATGCATTAAAAGACTGAAGCTGCTATTGTATTCGAACTGATATGAAACCTTGAATAAATAACTTTACAGAAAGACATTATGACTGACCAGCTGGATAGCAAGGCCGTATTGTATCTAAAGGAAAAGTTTTTTTTTAAATGTACAGCATCAGCACACTTAATAAATGTAGAATTGTAAGCTAAAGTGATGTAGATGCCCTGTAACATATCACGTTAGAAAGGTGGGCATAGCTAAATGTTAAACCTATATAAAATTGTGTGCTTCCTGTTTCATGTCAGACAAAATTCTGTACTTGTATGTTTTTTTGCCTCCTGGTGTACACTAGTAAACTTTTTAATCTGAACCTCCTGTGTATTGAATTCTGAATTTTATTTAACACAAAATAACAGCACAGAACTCACAGTATGAAAAAAATACAGTTAAACAGTAACAAAATGCAGCAAAATGCAGTTAAACAGTAATGAATTGCAGTAGATAGCAATTAAATATAGGTAATCAGTAAATTGCTTTAAAATAGTGCAAATGTGATAAATTAGCTCACAATCACAACAGAAAAAGACATCTTAAATAAAGCAGAAATTCAGTAGAATACTGCCATCAATTTAATAAGGCTACCGACAAGCAGTAATAAATGTGGCAAACTAAATGCATTTGAACTCCTAAGTACAAGCAGCAAAATGAAGTAGGAAGAAGCACAATTTTTTTTTCTGTTAGTAGAAAGTGAGGAGACAGAAGATGATTCAAGGTTGAGAAGCTATAGGGGTGGACCTTCACAACTTATCTCACTGTACACAGTAGAATGAGCTGATGTAACGGGACTGAAGGGGAGTGTCCAATTTCAAATTTAAACTAGAGGCAGGCGACTCAAAGTCACTAAGTTTTTAATACCACAACAGCAGCTGGGCAGGTAGGTGGGATTCACAAGATCAGAACAGAGGTAAAGAGTGAATTCACTAAGTCTAAAAAACAGTTGCACAGTTTAAAACAGATAAGCAGCAAATGTTTTAGTAAATCACAAGTGCAGAAAACAGTTGAAAATAAGCACTTATTTTTTTCCAGTATCACAGCAGAGCAATGGCAGAAGGCCTATCTCAATGCAACTTTGCACAAACAAGTACACACTGTTTTAAATACTGGCTATTTAAGGCCGTTCGGTTTTGCTCAGAGGTCAACAGTGTATGTAGCCCTTCCCTCTCTCCAGTTAAAGCTGAAGTAACTTCCTTACTTTTGCAACATTACCCAAATAAGGCAGCTAGAGACCAACTTGTTTTAGGCTTTACAGCTATTTTTTTCATCAAAAACTTCAGCTTCCTCCTCCCACTGTGTTTATATGAATCTATCCACAAACCAGGAAAGGAGCAGATCAGACTTTTCTTTTTCCATATTTTGGAAGGACATTCCTATTTTCAGGACAGGTTTGCCCCTGCATAGGATGTCACTATTTTTGAAAGTAGTCCCAGTTTCCAGGTATAATTTACCACTTCACACACTTTTATGAATTCCCTCCATCATATTTGATTTTTGAAGCTGCTTATTACATGCAAAACTATACTACATGACTAGTGGCAACAACCATTTAAAGAAAGAGGTCACACATCTTACATTTTCCTTTTTCTGAAGCAAAAATAAATGACCTTGTGTGCAGAGGTGTAGCCAGCTCAAAAAAACAAAAAAGAAAAAACAAAAAAAAAGTCCATTGTTACACAACATGCCCCCCCTTCCTGCCCAGCCAATCAGGTCCCATTTATACTGCCTGACCCTGACCCTCCTTCATCCCATTTTAGGAAAAAAAAAAGACTTTTTTTTCTTTTAAACTATAGCAAACTCTTTGCTACAAATGTATACTTTTAAACAGTTTAGACTATGTATGGAGTGCTACAGCTCTTATATTTGACCACAAATGTAATACCAGCTTTTAAAAATTGGTATGTATTATTAGGCAATTGAGATTGGCTGATCACCCCCTCCCAAACACTTTGCACCTAGGTCAGTTGCCCTTTCACCCTGCCCTAGCTATGCTACAGATTGTGTAGTCAAATTTTGCAATACTGTTCACTAAAGTGTATAGATTTTTACACTTTCTCTTTGATAAAGACTTAAACCTTGCCATTGATATAAAAAGGAATTGAAGAGACAGGTATGTATCCCAGAGACTACTGCTTGTCTCTAATAGGGTCCCCATCTATGTGAAGCACAGTGCCTCCCTCACTTAGTTCAAGTGTAACTTGGACAATTTGATGAGGAACAGGAAATTCATCTTCGGTTTGGCACCTTTGCATCTAATGGAAACAGGCAGCCTTTAAACAATTTATCTCCCAGGTGCCTGCTTGTAAATGTTTGATCTCTCAAGCCCCTGGTTACACTTATCAAGGGTATCAGAATTTGTTAGAGGATTCGGATGCTTGGCTAGGCTTAAGAAAGCCCTTGTGGTTGTTAGCCTATGCACACCTATGAACCTATGATAATGTGCTTATATTTTTCCATAATTTTTGTTGCTGTTTTTTAAATGCATTTTGAGTAGTATTACACATTCTTACTGGAAGCAGGAAGAGTTATGTGCTAATTGGTATTCATATTTTATGCTAATTAGATGCCCACATTTTTTGCTGTATTTTCCTTCTTTTCATTGGCCTTTGTTCTTATGTTCAGTGACTACAGGTTGAATGATATGAAGCAGATTCTTTAGAAGTTAATTTATAAAGAGGTTTGGGCAGGCCAGATGTTGGGTCCTTTTCAGACTCCTCCGTTTTAGGATTTTAGGATAGCCCCAGTAAGTTTAGTGCCAAAAAGAAAGCCTGTTATTTGTGGCATAGGTGAATCAGACTCCAATGTGCATTATACCACATTGGATGATACTATCAATGAAATGGGTAGGTTTTAGGATCTATGACTCTGTAATATGGATATAGAGGCTGCTTTTGCTTAGTCCCTGTCCAGGTTAATGACTGGCCCCTTTAGGGATTCATTTTGGTCAGACTTAGTTTTATAAAGTGATGTCAATGAGCTATTCAGTATGCTGTACAGCATCTGAAATAATCAACACTGTGCTGCAATGGTGCTGGGATCAGCTGGCTTGCTGACTTGCCACAGTTCACTACTTAGATGATTTCTTAATAGTAGGATTGGACTAAGCTGGTGTGGAAGAAGGTCTAAAAGCATTCATGTTCTTCTGTGAAGAAGTTGAGGTCTCCATAATGACAGAAAAACTGGTGGGCCTAATATAACCTGTAGTTTTCTAGTGTTGGAGATTGATGCATAAGTTTCCATTTTTTCAGTTATCAGCTGCAAGCTCATATGGTTGAAGAAATCCTTAAATGATTTCAATGGCAAAAAAGGTCAGAGTGAATGAAACTAGTTAATATTGGGCAGTTGCCCCAGACAGGGCATTCACCAGATCTGCTGCTAACATGTTAAGGTGAAGCAAGCAGATACATCATTCAGTAAGAGTGACCACTAGAGTCAAGAAAGGTCTGTGTATTTAGGAAGTATATTTGGCCAACTTTAATGGTGTGCCTCTGTGAAGGAGTAGGGGTTTTCTGATTTCTTTGCAATTCTTCACAGATGGGAGTGTTGGGTTGGGCATGGGAGCTGTTTGTCAAGGAAGTTTTTTTCCGAGCCCTGGACAATTCGTGGTCCATGAACATAAGTAGAATATTCCAATCTGGGTAAAATCAGTGGTTTAGGCACTCTTGTTTGCTAACCAGGAAATAATTTTCCACACAGATTACCATGTGTTGGTTCTTGTTCTCTCTACAAATTCATCAACGTCTATCTGTGTGCAATCATTATCAATGGTTTTAGTTTTATACAGCTTAACAAGTAATTACTTAAAGACAAATATGTTGTAGAAAAAAACTCATCACTTTACCAGTTTTTCATTTACAGGTCCTCTTGTTTTGTCACTTAGGTCTGGATGTTTAGGCAGAATGTACAGTTGTTCTGCCCTGCTTATGATTGATTCAAGAAGAATGATTATTTAAGTCATATGTAAATAATGGGATGATAATGTAAGACAGGCATAGAGGGGTACATTATAGGCTTTTCAAAATTTTTGTGTAGGACTTCCTCCAGTATGCCACATGGCCCCCCTCTCTAGTGGCTCAATTTGTGTGGTCTAGGTGCTGCAGGAGGAAGGCAGTTAGGACCATTTGCATCCACTTGACTGCTCTCAGTGCTACATCCAAAGTTTTTGGCATGCCAGATTTTATAAAATGTTGGTTCATCAGTAGCATCCTAAAAGGCTGGGAGAGGGTTCTGGGCAAATTCTGAGATGCCAAGGCACCCATTGGAAAAAAGTTATTGCAAGCAGTTTTCTTAGGGTTTCACAAAATTTTAGATTGTTGGTGTCTTTAGGGCTAGGTAATTGCTTTTAACCCTACCTATACAAGACATGACTTTCACCTTTAAGTCAGTTTCTATACAGAGTGTCTAAAACTGACCGAGGGAGTAAGGGTAAGGAAGTTTGGTTGGATGAGTACTCTCTCCCTATGAAACCCAGTTCATTTGTTTCATACCCTTTGGAACATTTTGCATTCTGCTTCTCTACACGATTACTTTTTACGTTGCTCTCTGGGTGACATGTGACATCAAAGGACATAGATGAGTGTTTGTGGACTGCACTGGTGAATCAAATATGTACTCTTGATTGGGTATTCGTCACATTCCTTTTTTATAGTAGGTCATCTAATTTGGATAATGAGACCAAATCTGTGCAGTGTAGAAAGAGGCGTGGGCACTGTTCCTCCATTCCATTGTAAATTACATATTTTAATACCTTTATTCTTCTGTTAACAGGTGGGAGGGCAGCCATTGTGGGTCACTCCTTCATGGTACATTGATCAGTATTATTGAACTTTGGCACTTTACAGATTGGAATCGCATATGGTTTGCTTCAGGTGGAGTTCAGTTGTCTCAGATCAATTCATATTTGTTCCATGTGAATGTAGGTTTATTTATTCAGTCAAAATTTGACCCCAATGTTTCACGACAATTTATATTATAAAAAAATATATATATATATATGTCGCGGTGGTACGGCGGTAGCGTTGTTACCTCACAGCAAGAGGTTCTCCCATTCGATTCTCAGCTTGACTTGGGAGTGCCTTCTGTGTGGAGTCTGCATGTCCTCCCCGTGGTTGGGTAGCGTTTGAAAGACATGCGTGCGTAAATGGGTGTGCCTCCGTTAAAGGTTGGACATCGAGCTGGCACCTCGGCATTTCGTAAAAAAAATTAACTGCCAATCATTAGCAGACCAGAGTTCCGCTGTGGTGACCCCTGACCGGGAAAAAGCCGAAAGACAAATATATATATATATATATATATATATATATATATATATATATATATATGTAATATACAGGCAGAAAGGGAGCTATTCATAGGAGTTGATCTGATAATATTTGTAATTGTGTATTTTCTGGACTTTCATTTTATAGGTAGTCTATCATAAAGCAATTAATGCGTTGCTGTTATCAGTGTTGCCAATATGTCAGCTGACTTTATGAGATACAGCCAGAAATCAGGGCCAACAGGCAGTGAATGAGCCTGTTGGTTGGTTGCTGGGTAGCTTGCTCCCCTTAACTTTCTCCAAGATTTCCTGGGCCAGTTGCTTGTTGTTTGGTGGGGAGTGAGTGGCACTATATGGTGATCAGTACTAAAAAGGCCTGTGCCTATGGGCACCAGTACAAATGGGCATGTTGGGGTAGTGGTTGTAGACACTACCCAGTCTGGTGCCATCAGGTGATGGCATTTGAATATGGCTGACAAATCAACATGTTATTTGCAAGTTAAGTTGGAAGAGCATGTTGGGGGAGCAGTAGTGAATGCTAAGTGGCCTAGTGTCATCTGGTAATGGTATCCGAATATGGCTGACAATTGAACATGGTATTTGCAAGTTAAACAGTTAACTGGTTATATATGTTTAAAAAAAGTTTTGGTTAAAATGGCAATAAGTGCAAGTGTCTTTTCTTGCCACATTGCTCTGATAAATACATTTAAAGCAAATTTAAACACTTTGGGACTTAAGTACAGTTCATGCAATTTTATAATAAGCTGGCTTTTGTTTAGCAATGATTTCTATGATAGACTGCTTCACAGATCTTTTCACATTTTATGTAGAATTATTTTACTTTAATATTAATTGTCTTTATCAGCCCTGAATCAACACTGGTGATGGAATTTTATAATCACAATGTCATATTTGAAATTGTGCATTCAGTGTTCGTTCCACAATAATAGAGAACAAAAAAGAAATGATAACATTGTTTTAAGCTGAAAATGCTTGCTCCTAACATTGAAAACTTCAAACTTACACACATGCTACAGTCTGTTGCAGTACAACGCTGCCATTATAGAGTTCTCTGGCAGATGTTAATTCTGTTTCTGTTCAACAAAATTACCTTTTCAGAAAAAAATTAATCTGTTTGTGAAGTATAGTGATAACCTGCTTACGATGCTTATTTAACATAAAATATTGAATTAAAGCAAACATCATGACATCAAACATCACTTTTTATAATCATTTAAAATATGACAGCAATCCGCAAGACAAATTATGCAAAACACCAAAGCTAGAAAGCAGCATATGGTTTGTTAACAATAATCTTACAACTCCTGCAGAGTTCGGTATGTTACACACTACAACTGATCTTAGCCAGAAGGCTTGATTAGTAACTAATAGCATTGATATTAAGTGTTTTCAATTAGAAATGATATTTGACATTTGATATGCAATATCATATCCTGGACAACAGTAGCTTTGTTTGGAAGACATAGTTGTGAAAAGCAAATTTTGTTAATATGATGGGACATCATCGAACTTTATTGACATTTGAGCTCATTTTGTTCATTTTAATGCTATTAACAATAACCGTAAATTCACTGGTGATGCATATAGACACCCACTTATTTATAGCGCATTAGTTATCTTCTCAGTTCATTCATACATTCAGATGTTGTCCTTGAGGTATGGATACTACATTGTTTATCATCGATCCATTCCTCCTGAGAGAAAGGGTTCATGTCTAAAGCCATCACTCCAAAAGTCTTTGTTGCATGTTTTCACTTTTCTCCTTCACTAAACACTTTGCACTGACAAATGCTTGCTAGCTTTTAGTAGTACCTGATTAGATTTTTTTTAAATGGTGTAACAATGCATTTCTTACACACAGATCTATCAGCTTAAAGGGACAAAGTCATCTTGCAAAATGCAAACATAAAATGAGGATATTAAGAAACAGTGCCTGAAATGGAGCATTAAATGATCTGACCCAAAATGCCATTATGTTTAAATTGCCACTTGTCCCTCAAGCAGCTGAACTTGGGCTTCTTCCAAGGACATTATGCTTTGTCAAATTCACAGTTCAGTG
Organism: Protopterus annectens; assembly: GCF_019279795.1. Classification (NCBI taxonomy): domain Eukaryota; kingdom Metazoa; phylum Chordata; order Ceratodontiformes; family Protopteridae; genus Protopterus; species Protopterus annectens. The sequence continues at coordinate 1,367,025,089 of NC_056733.1, forward strand.
ACTACAAATATAATTACCTACAGCATTTATAGTGGACTGCAGTAAACATAATTAGGAAATAAATTCAAAGAGGAAAGAAAAGCATGTGGCTCTTCTAGGTTATGAAACTAAGTAACACTAAATCCGTTGAGATCACCCTGCTTCAATTACTGCTCTGGTGACAAACAGTATTTTCATCAAGCCCATTACCTTTATTGTAACATACAATCCATTAGCTATTTAAATAATATCTTAGTATAGTGACATAACATGCTCTTAGCAACAGAAGGGGCAATGGACCTTGAATATGTGCTTAAAATCTCCAAATTTAGTTTAGTCTTACTACCTGCTTTCTGTTGTGTAAAGCTTGATACTATTTTGCATAGAATTGCATTACCTTTGTCCAATGTGTCAAAGAATACTGCTCTTGGTGGTCTTTTGGGTTCAAGTTCTATCAGAAAACATTTTTAATTACCTCAAGTATTTAATAAATTCCTCAAAGACTGCTTTTTTGTAAAAGAGATATGGGTAGCTACTGTTACTATTGTGGGGAATGTAACCAGAACTGATGGCTGTAGAGTTGCAAACATTATTATGTTTTGTGGATACAGTTGTTGTGCCCCTAACGTTTGCTGATAGTGGAGTCTGCTAATTTGTGTGCTATGTGCTAAGCTATATGTAGAAGTTTTTATCTTCAAACTATAGGCAACAGTTACATAGTCACCAACGAAGTAATGTTTCAGCTGTCACAGCCTCAGGAAGACTGAGACCAACAGATAATTAGTGCCGTCCCCATCAATTGTGACAAAATAATTCACATCCTGTAGTTACAAAGCAGAAGCTTTGTACCTGGATTCAACTACCACATATGAGCATGTTTGTTGTAAAAATTCACTCAGGCAAAGAGGTCATCCCAAATTAAAAAAAAATCTTGTTAGTAATGTATATTAAAATTCACTAATTCTGTCTGAAAATATGAAAGGAGTAGAATTTGATACCTACCAAACTATAACTATACAATGAAAATAAGTGATAAAACCAAAGCACTAATTAAAAGTGTTAGACTGACAACTCAGGACTGAGAATTCATCACAGAGAGCAAAAACTGTGGTAAATTTAAAAAGCTGGAAACAACATTGCAGATTTAATGTTTTTTGTAATTAGATTTTGCAGTTTCCAACTATAAATATTTTTACGTTTAAATTTACAATCATCTACAAGCATTCAACTGTAATGCTGACAAAGAAATGCAAACCAGCAAATAATTTAAGAACATTTTTTGAAAGTATTGTTGAGTTTGAGGATACTGAGGACCTGATTCAGAAAAAAAACTTTCTGCATCACTCAATTGCTTGATGAGTGGAAACAAGGAAGACCTGTGCAGTTAAAAAAAAGCATCATGAAGCAGCCATCTGAAATAGCATGTTCAATTGAGTTATATGTTAATGACCACATAATTAAGTACCATGTATGACAATGAGACAAAAAAACATGATGGAGTGATTCAGAAATATTTAAATGCCACTTAGCATGATTATGTTGCATTAGATTTGTTCAGGGCGATGTGCTTATATTCATGTAGCGTAAAACAGTGCATGATGTTACATAACTGCTTACATGTGTACAGAATGCAATGCAGGAAATTATAGCCATGTATCAGCCTTCTCTGCAGGAGTATCTATCCTAGAGGATAATAAGGTATGCGTTGCTTTGTGTCCCACCTTGTGGGGACATGGTAGGGATATCTTAGGTATCTGTTTTGAGAATACGTTGCCAGTTCTTCAATGCCATGCTTCAACAGGTGGGGCAACATGTGTGTTTTTCATGCTCTACACAGGAGAAACCAACACTGTGCAAGAGTCCTATGACACAACCCTTTTCCATGAAGTTCTAGGGACAATAGTCTGGACTCACATTGAAATAAGGGCCCTATGTAATGAACTGGAAAGACGTGAATTACAAAGGGTTTCATTCTACCTGCTGCTCGGTGATTTGAAATGCATACGTTTGTTGGATACATCTGTTGGTGCCCTACAGAATGATCTGTCCACATGTGCACAAATACTAGCTGTGTGTGCGGACTACAGTTCCCAGCACTGCATGCAGTGGCAGCTGACAAAAAGGTGGAGTCAGAGGATCCAGCAGCAGGGGATGCTGCTACCAGATGTAGGTAAGCACAACATGGCATTGCACTAAAAATGCAGCACATTACCACAGAATAGCAACATAACTATGCAAAGGCTAAACATATACCTACCATAAAAATGACACATTCCAAAACACCAGACTATACTTACCCATGCATAGGCTGGCCACACTCTGCATCAGATTTAGGCAACCCAAGTAACAATATACAAAGGGTCGGACACAGTCATCATCATTTACACAGGTGAGGAAGGGAGTACCAGAATGCATGTCTTCTCACAGTGAAGCCTATGAGTCTGTATACTGAAGTGTTGTAAATTAAACAATGCATGTATAGGTATGTTAGATCCTGCCTGGGTGATGATAACCTGACAAAGGACCAGGGTCATTGGGTGTGCGTGGCATCCTGGGGGCTGTGGTTTTATGTGTGTGTGTGTGTGTGTGTGTGTGTGTGTGTGTGTGTGTGTGTGTGTGTGTGTGTGTGTGTGTGTGTGTGTGTGTATATGCAGGGACACAGCCTCAATATATACTTCAGTATTCAATACTATGGCATAGCCTATTGGACAGGTCCAGAGAATGGATGCCAGAGGGTTTATCTACCAGACCGCACCCTCTCCCATGAGAACTGTTTCTGACAGGAGTTTCAGTGGCTGTATCACAAACTTTCTTGATCTTGTTGTGATGCTGGAGCCATATCATATCTGTTAGCTGATGTGCCCGTATTATAATGACCACAAGCCCAGGGATGGCCAATCTTGGACACAGACATCTCAATATTCGATGTTCCTGTGGAAGTGTTATTACTGTGGCAGAAGAATCACCTTCATCTATGGTCATGCTGGCTAATATATATATATATATATATATATATATATATATATATATATATATATATATATATATACAGGGTTTATATTAGATACTCGAAGTTACTGAACTTCGAATACGATATGGTCTACACCATATCATTGAAGTTCAGTAAATTCAAAATAAAAAGAAAATAAATAAAGCAAAGGAAACGTACTGTGATGGGTTAAAGCAGGTGGGTAAGCCTCTCTGCACCCCCCACACCCCCTGCTACTTAAATATACCAACTCTGAGATCGCACTTTAATGCACTATGGTGCGGAAAGGCAAGATTTCCCCTTCCTACACTGTAGCACGATCTCGGAGTTGGTATAATTAAGTAGCAGGTGTGCCCCCCACATGGGAGGGTGCAGGTGGGCTTGCCCCCCCTGCTTACAGCAAGTAATGTTGTTTCTTGACTTTTTTACTTTCTTTATTAGGTATTCAGTGTTACTGAACTTTGATGATATGGTGTCGACCATATCATTTTCAAAGTTCAGTAACTTTGAGTATCTAATATAGACCCTGTATTTATATATATGTAGCAGATTACTGGTTGCAAGGGTAACCCCTTTCTTCTTACAACTGAACCTGCAAAGAAACTGCATGGTCCAATGTGTGATTCTCTCTCTTTCAATGAATCACACATTTGGGGAATTACGTGTCTTAGTCAGTTTTCACATTCTGAATCATACAAACTATCAATGCTATGGCTCTAGTGGAACTAGCTTGTGACTGCACAATGACCCTGCACATTTTTGGGTGCAGCTAACAGCTGACCAACCTCAGTGGGAGGGGTGTTTGACATATCTCCATCAAGCACCATTACCAGCTTGAATGTAGCTCAACTGCCCATGAGTGCTAGGAGAAGATGCAGACATCTCTAATGTGGGAGCAACCAAACTTCCTTAATCTTGTATCTCCCATCAACCTATCTACTCTCAGATTGTTGTGTTTCCTGGATAATCAAACAAACAGGTTGATGACATACCTATGTAAGTCCTATATTAAAAAGATTATTTTGCTTTATGGCATAAGTAACAACATAGTTATGAATGAAATTTCATTTTTTTATGTCTGTTCCCAACCCTCTTTGTTGCTACCCTTTATTTTTCATACACTTATTTTTTCTCTCCATTTATGTTATTGTTATCTGCAGCAGTACAGTGAGCTGCACCATCCCTGACTAGTGGCAGCAGCAGCACCAGCACCAGAGGCACCAAGCACACATGCTTAAGTTGCTTCCATACTGCCTGCCCTTTCTGCACCACCTGCATCAGGTAGCCCTCCTCTGGAGGTTGATTCAGCAGTATCCACTGGTAGCAGTGTAAGTAGAGGTGAAATATTTGTCACCCATCAGGAGTTGGCAGAGCTTGAGAGGTGATAATAGAAAGGAGGCTAGATGCCTGCATCAGCTGTATGGAGACCATGCTCTTGTAACTCACTGAGTCATGTCCCTCCCTATTGCTGTCTTCAGCTTCTGAGAGAAGGATGCAGTGGTGACTTCTCACAGGATGGTGAGTTATCTCTAAATGGGACTAATCTAGCAGAGACTGCATTTCTGAGCTCCCATTTCTATGCCTAAATCCAGTTCTTCCCTCTCTTTTGTGTCTATGCCTCCCCCCAAAATTGGTACAATCCAACCATCATAATTGTGTTCCCTGCTTGTCTGATGTCTTCTTCACCCTTCTGTCCCACTTGTTCATTGCATTAGTCATGTCTGTCTTTCTCTGCTACCTAAATTCCCCCTCTTACCCATTCATTACCTCTCTGGCTTCCCTCCCCAACTTTCCATTCTCATAAAGTTAATAACTAAATAACTAACTAAATAAAATAAAATTAAATTAAATAACTAAAGTGACACCTGTCTCACACACAGTTGAAAAAATACTCCCACCCATACCTCTCAACATTACATATTTGACTAATGTACATGACTGGCTTCAACTGTTCATCATAAAAAAATCTAGTCTTCTGACAAATCATTGATGATTTCAGTCCTTCAGTCATTAAATCATTCCACTTATTGTAATTTGCAATCATGATTATTTTGTAAGACATCAAAAGGTATGCTCCTATTCCACCTCCATCCTGCTCATTCCTTAATGGCTTACTTTGTGTTCTGTACTCAGCTTGCTTCATCTTTTCATCTTTGTCATATACCCCCATTTCCAACCTATAATCTTGTAAAGCATACATAAACACAACACAAACATGACCATAAAGCACCATTAATTCAAAGGCACCTCTCTGTGGGCATATGTTGCGTGATAGTTGACAGACAGCAACAGCAATGACTATCTCTAACCACAGATAAATTACATGTCTTTATCTTTGGAAAAAATGAAGAAAACTCCTTGACATGTGCAAGCAAAATTGCCATTGGTTATTCAAAAGAGGTAGTCATGCAAGTGCATCAGCAGGCAAATGTACAATACTGTTAAGTGAATGCCTGTATTTTGATTTAATGGCTCAGTGTACTCATCAAATGTTTTTAACTGTAACATTGTACTGGGAGGGTTGCTCAACTCCTGTGGGGGTTGCATAGTGTTTGACACTGTTTGGTATTCACTCTTTATATTTCTTACATTTCTATGATATTGTGTCTTTTTAATGACTCCTTACATTTTGACAGCTTCAGTGGCTCCACTTGCTAATACACTGCTATGGAGAATATGACTATGACAGACACATGTTCCAGTTCCTCAAAGGCAATCTTTGCTTTCTTGCTATCAGTCTACAAATTTGCTACATTTCCCTGATATATTTCTTTCATGACCTCTTACAAATAGCTTTCGTGGCTATACTTGCTAATGCACTGCTACGGAGAATATGACTTTGACAGGCAGGGGTTTCAATCCCTTGAAGGCTTTAATTGTTATCAGTCTACAAATGAGCTATATTTCCCAGAAATATGTCTTTTATGACTTCTTAGAGCTTCAGTGGCTCCCCTGGCTGATAAACTGCTATGTGAATTATCACTATGAAGGTCATGGGTTAAAATCTACTGAGGTCTATCTTTCTTATTCACCCACCTCTATCATGCTCAATTCTTATTTACTCACTATTGTGCTTTACCGTCTGCTTGCATCTTTTTTACATCTCTGCCCCCATACCCTTTCCATTCATTAGCCTGATCAGAATAAATAAATAAATAAAAACATTATCACATCCCACACATTCCAAAAAGGGCTTTTCAAACAACAAATTCATGTTTCTCGGTAATGTATTGCATAGCAGGTCAATGAGTGCCACGTCTTATAACTACGACCACAAACAAACTCAAAAACTGTTAAACAAAGCAAAAAAAAAACAAAAATAGCGGCAAAATTAACTGGAGACCGCATAAAACCACAAGGCAGATTTAATAAGCGCTTTCGGAAAAGCTAGTACTTTTCCTTCATCAGACATCTTGCAACATAATTAATTCTCCTTATATAACCTTACTTGCAGTTAATTAATCTCAATCAATTAACCAATTATACAAGAAAGGAAAATAAAAACGAGAGAAACAGTTAAGCAAATGACTTAAACTAAACAGTAGACAAACCTTAACAGCTAAAGACTAAAAATACATAACCTGTTCAATTACATACACCATTACCTTTTAAATTTAAAACAAATTACTGTATTATTATTTAAATTCCTATAATTCATTTAAATTCAGTATGTAAAGAATAAATGTATATGAATAAAATAAAATAAACAGAATAAACAAATAAACATTCCCCCAAACCAAAATGTAGAAGACTTGAATGATGGACAACCCATACGAAAACATTATTTAGAACAATAAAAATACACTATTCAACTATACATATAATTAGATAGATTAAATATGATCTATACTAAAAACAGAAAACATTATTAAATATGTTACACCCTAGTAAATATTATAATGAATTCATTTCAATTCTTTAATAAATATCCTAAAATTCATTTTGTACTTTGATTTCTAAAATTCTCGTTATAAACATTTTATTTGTGACCTCAAACAAATCACCTCTTCATGGCTAATTTCCTTAGAACACACTTAAGGGACACAAACTCATTTAGCCCTGGTGGGGCATATGCTGTTGTTCTGATCTGCCAACATAATTCTTGGATTTCTAAGTCCAATTGCCATGAGCTAACCCTAGGATCAAATGGTACTTGCCATAACACTGCAAACTTAAAACTATGATCGGGGTTGTCAACCAAATGCCTTGCTAGGGCATTGGTGTTATCCTGCTTCTATATAACGAGAATTTTAGAAATGAAAGTACAAAATGAATTTTAGGATATTTATTAAAGAATTGAAATGAATTCATTATAATATTTACTACTGTGTAAGTCTGCTGCATTTTGGTTTGGGGGAATGTTTATGAACCTAATAAACAAAGACATAGGGAATCTTCAAACTCTGGATCCTACACAGTTTGGTTTTGTGAAGGGTAGAACATGCCTTCTCAACTTGGTTGACTTCTTTGAGTCAGTCACCAGAGCTGTGGATGAAGGCTAGGTGGTTCATACAGCCTAACTTGATCTGGTCAAGGCCTTTGATACTATTTCTCACTCAGGAATCATAGAAAAACTCACTAAGGTGGGCATCAACCCCTATATTACTAGGTGGGTTGCAAACTGGCTCACAAATAGAACCCACAGTGTGAAAGTAGCTGACTCCAAGTCAGACTGTTGACCAGTCAAGAGTGGAGTCCCACAGGGTTTGGTCCTGGGTCCTCTCCTGTTTGGTATCTACTTCTCTGAAGTCCAGGCCAACACAAAGGGACTCTGGCTGACAAAGTTTGTAGATGATTGCAAGTTGGGAGCTATTATTCACTCCCTAAGTGATGTTGACATCCTACAGAAAGGCCTCAATGAGACCAACAATTGTCAGAGGCATGGCTTTAAGCTCAATGCCAAAAAAATGTGTCGTCATCCCACTTGGGAAAAACTTGGCTCCCCTGAATTAACACATTGATGGTAGTCCACTGAACACAGAGGGCATTATAAGGGACCTAGGAACACAGGCTGACAGCAACTTCTCTTTTGACCACGACATTGCCACTGTGGTCAGAAAGTCCTTCTATGTAGCACATATCATTACTAAGGGTTTTGCATCCGGGAAGAAAGAGGTCATTGTCTCTCTCTACTCATCCCTCATTAGGCCAGTCATCAAGTACAATGCCCCATTTGGCATGTACCTGACTAGACACCTGCAACAACTGGAGAGGCCACAAAAGTACCTTACAAAGAGGATCCTAGGCCTTAAACACTTGTCATATATGGAAAGACTCAAAAAACTCCAATTATTCTGTGTCTCATATCACCAACTTAGAGGCGATATCTGCTTAACTTATAAAGCCATGTCTGACCCAGCTCTGTTAGAAATGCTACATCTAAAGAAATCCCAATCCCTCTGCATCACATGCTCCAGAGACCTCAATCTTATTACCACAATCAACAGAACATGCTGGAGGGAGAGGTTCATAACCCAGAGACTGCCCATGCTATGGAATAGATGTCCCATACATGTCAAGCAGAGAACCTAACTGGCCCTCTTTAAGAGAAATCTTGACGAGTGGATGGGAAATAGAAAATTCACCCCAGGGATCACTTCAGTGGCTCTACTCGACAGAGGCACTAGGAACTATGGTCAGGTGGCACAATGCCAGGATAATCCTATGGGCTAGGCTTGTAAATGCTCCAGGGCCATTAGCCTAGTACACACCAATGAACCTATGAGCCTATATATATATATATATATATATATATATATATATTTATATATATATATATATATATATATATATATATATATATATATATATATATATATATATATGCCAGTTGATTGAGTTTTCAGAAACTCGAAATTCATGTTGACAAGATGATATTATCAAATTTCTGAAAATTCAAGCATTAAAAAAACCCCAAAAAATCTACTTTTTTTTTTTACAGTTTTGCAGGGGGGGCAAGCCCCATTGTGCTTGCCCCACTAATTATATATAACAACTCAGAGATCAAACTACATTGAGAAAAATTGTAAATTTCCTGATCATCCCTGTACTGTAACCTCCATTCAAAAGCTTTGGGTTTTCAGAATTTCAATCATATCATCTCGCCAATATGAATTTTAAGTATCTAAAACTAGATCAACTGACAGGGATCCATATGTTATATACATACATACATAACATACACACACACACACACACACACACACACACACACAGCTATATATATATATATATATATATATATATATATATATATATATATATATATATATATATATATATATATATATATATATATGGGTCTACTTTAGAACACCGACACGCCAGTTCGCCGACAAACAAACCACCGACACCAAATAACCGACAACACACAATACCGACAACGCAAAACACCGAACACCATTACACCGACACACTAAACGTAAACAACACATTACACTACATTACATATCCACTAGCCCTAACCCAAACCCTAACCCTAAGGTCCGACACTACCGCACACTTACCCTACCTGCACCCTAACCCTAACTCACTTAACCCACCCCTAACCCTAAGGTCCGACAATACCGCACACTTACCCTACCTGCACCCTAACCCTAACTCACTTAACCCACCCCTAACCCTAAGGTCTGACACTACTGCATACTTACCCTACCTGCACCCTAACCCTAACTCACTTAACCCACCCCTAGCCCTAAGGTCCGACAGTACCAAGCAGTTACCCTACCTGCACCCTATTCCTAACTTACTTAACCCACCCTAAAACATAAACCCGTCACTAACACACACTTACATTACCCAAACCCTAACTCTGACACTACCGCACACTCACCTTTCACACACCCTAACCCTAAATCCCTCACTATTGCACACTTACCTGTCCGCTCCCTAATCCAAAATCCCTCACTATCGCATACTTACCAAGTCGCGCTTACACGTTCCCCTTGTCGGTCTTCCAGCTGTCGGGATTTCAGCATGTCGGTCAACTGCATTGTCGGTCCTTTCGCGCTCCTCTTCCGCGTGTCGGCGAACTGACGTTTCGGTAATTTGAAGAGGACCCATATATATATATATATATATATATATATATATATATATATATATATAGATATATATTTAATGCTTATACTTAACCATGCCTGTGAGTAGACCTAAGACAATGAAGTCATGAGGCTGTGCTGCAGCTATGATAAGGTGTTCATTGTGCAAGTCAGCTTAGCCATGCATGTATGTATTACCGTGGGCATCATCAAGCACGCAGCATAAATAGTGCTGGTTTGGCTGTAATGACAGTCATGGTGTTTCTTAATCCCTAAGTTAAGTTTTAGGTAGTCAAAATAGCCAATAATCCAAGTCATTTTGAACACTGAGTGGCAAATGAAAAAGTGATCTCAAAAGCCTCTATAATTAAGTTATAAACAAGCAGCTTTGTTAAAGAAAGAAAATACACTAGCTATACTTTACTTTCAGTTAATGTGTGCAATTTCAAATTTATAAAACAGCAGTCTGTTTCCATGTGTATTAATGGATTCACTTTATAAGCTCAAAATTCTTAAATCTTGAATTTCAGAATCTGGAGGCCATAAAGTGGAAAATCCAAATACCCAAAACCACACAATCACGAAGCCCTAAATCCCGAAACTGCAAAAACGCGAAATTCAAACTTCCAACACTTGCTAACACCAATACATCACACACGCACACAACTAAACATGCACACACACACCTACCCTTATTATGTGCATGGGGGCAAGCCATTCTGCACCCCCCTCACCCCCGCACTTAAATATTCTAACTCCAAGGTCGCACTACATACACACACACACACACACACACACACACACACACACAAAATACCACCATACAAACTACATTCCTCTCGCGCGCACACATCACAGTAACAACACACACTAACACACACTACAGCCCCTACCCAACACCCTTACACATAAACACTTACCTGAATCCACGAACAAAGTGCAGCACTAGAACCGCTAATTCAAAATCTCCCGCATTCAAGATTTTGAATTTCGTGCTTCCGAGGTTACGATCTTCCGATCCTTCCAATTTATGAGCTCAAGATTCTGAAATTCGAGATTTCAGTATTTCGAGCTTATAAAGTGCTCCCGTATTAGCACATCCACTTATGGAAATCAGACCTAAAATACAGTGGTGTTAAGTTTAGTCAGTGAAATGGGAGGAATGCTCCTTTCCTCAACACACTGTGATTTTGAAACTGGTTATAACATTTTTGGTGGAAAAGAGAATAAAATCTACTGTATGTTGTGCATGGTCAAGATGATAAACCCTTCCCCGTGTGAAACAACATTTACATAGATAAATGCTTTGCACAGGTAAGTGTACTGTGCAGCCTGATTTTTCAGTTCATTTTTCTTCTGCCATATTGTGTTTTTTTACTTTGATTTTCAATGTGTTAGGCTGATGTCAATCTAGTAGGCATTGATTTTGTTTCCTACATCCTTATAGGTTCATAAGTATATTCTAGGCTTGCAATTCAAAAAGCCATTGGGCAGCTGAGCAAGCTAAGCCTGAAAATAGTTGAAAATTTATGATCCCCAATCAGTGAGTGTCATATACCAGGGGTGAATCCCATATCAGTGATTGTCATATACCAGGGGTGAATCCCCAATCAGTGAGTGCCATATCCCAGGGGTGAATAAATGTTCACTCATCCAAATGCCAAGTGTAGTTTTGAATGTGGTCAGCATGTTGCATTGTTGGACATGCAAATGAAGCTTATTCCATAAGAAGGGCATTGTTTTATTAAGAAACAGTATTTTTTTTTTTTATTTAACATTTGTTAACCGGGAAAGTCATGAAAAAAACACTACTTATGAGTCACTAAATTTAATGCAAGTGGTAGTCATGGTGCTGTTTATTTTACATTTGAGTAGAAAGCACCTTTGTGGATAAATAACTCTGTTTTGGCCTCTACGTGCCCACTATCATTAGGAAAACCTACCTTACCCAACTAACTGATTACTAATTGCATCTTCTACTGATCAGAAAATGTCATCATTCCCCTGTACTCATCCTCATCTTCATCACAACCATACTAGAATACATTTACCCTTCTGTATGTACCTGCCCAAACACTTAACCCAAATTGAAAAATACCAGTCATTTCTCACTAAAATAACTTAAGATATGAGCACGGTTTGCTATTCAGAGTGTTTAAATGGCCTGTCTCTCTTCTTTGTCTCCTATAGACTGCTACAGGACAATATATGCCTGATCTACAAAGCTGTAAATAACCTAATCATATTTGATCTTCTACATATCCATAAATCTGGTATTAACATAAATACAAGATCAAGGAACATAAATCTGTATTGTAACAGAAATAGAAGTTGTTGGCATGGCACATATATCTCCCAATTAACTTTCCATCTCTAGAACAAACTTCCAATTCTTTAATTTAAAGTATGTCCCTCACTGTCTTCAAATCTAACTTAAACAAATGGATAACAAACTGAAACTTTATCTCAAGCCTAACCCCATATCTCTTATAAGTAGAGGAAATAACTAGTTGAGTGTACCAGTGGAACTGCAGCAGTTGTACTTCAATGAGCCTATGAATACCAATCAGGTTAGGGTCTTCCATGGCACGTAAGCCAGGCACAGATTGTCATGATGGAACCTGTATGAAACAAAATACAGTGAGTTGAGGTTTTAGTCTTTCATTATAGTTTAGTCAGTCTATACCAGAAATTTTATTGGTCAGAAATCTTTGAGGCCTTTCAGGTTGGATGACTGAACTAAACTGGGTTGTGTATTCTGTAATGTATAAAATTAGGGCGTTATACAGAGGGATCATGAGTTCCTTACATGCAAAGATAATGCCTGTGGAAATTAACAGTGCTATGTTAAAGGTTATGCTTACTAAGACTAAGAAATGATGGAGAAAATACACTTCACTGTTGACAAAGGTGCCCGGGGTCTTCTGGACATTATCAGTTTTTAGGATTGTGAACTTAATATGGGATGAAATGGGGAATGCTGAATAAATCCATGCCACATTTTTTGGCAGGAAACTTAAGCCTGTGGTCAGTACATAGGTTGTTAGTCCAACTGATCACATGTTGAGGAATGAGATTGCCTTTATAGAAGGACAGTAATAATATTCCAACCAAACATTTAATTGAGGTGAAGAATAGATTTAATGGATTAGACCTGATAGACAGCGCACACAAAGGTCTGATATAAAGAAGTTTGCCATATTGTAATGTAAGCTGAACTGAAATTCACTAAGTTGGCATGCCCAGGAGACAAGCTTTGCCTAAAACTGGAACTGTGAAGGTTGCAAATGTTTAACCAGTATTCAGAAAAACAGAGAGAGAAGTTTAGTGCATTTTTGGTAGGCAGACTGGCCTGTCAGCATATTCTTCTCATACTGACACATAAAGGATTTCCCTTGACTGTTGCTGGTACTATAGGTAATCTTTAAATTATTTTTTTTCTTTAAATCATTTTTTTAATATTGAAATCCAATACTTCATAACAGAATCAAAGTGGATTAACTAAATCCATTAGATTGTTTCTATCAATATAACTTAAAACTGATATATATATATATATATATATATATATATATATATATATATATATATATATATATATACATATATATATATATTTTGTTAGTATAATGCACCATCCACTTGTAACAATGCATGCAATACATAAAATTTACAACAGTCTGAAATAACACTGAGATTCAATATGTCAGACACAAAACATTGAATTTTCTTTGTAAACATTAAGAGTGCAACACATTAATACTACCACTTCCAATATAGTACACCCTACTTGTCCCAAGAAATATATCTCATTTTACTCAATGAACACTAGAAGCATACTCAACAAAATAAGTGACCTCCATGCTTGGGTTACTTATACTCCAGACATAATTACTCTTACTGAAACCTGGCTCAAACCTCATAACCCTAATACAGAAATACTCCCCCCGACTATAACATCCTTTGTCTAAATCAACAAAAGAAAAAAGGGGGTGGAGTTGCAATAGTATATTTGAATCAGCTCACTCTAACAAGTGCTAACAAACTCATCCCACACTTTCCAACTGCTGAAATTCTGACAGCTGACTATAAACTTAATACCCATGTTACAATTACTGTAGCAGCCATCTACATTCCTCCAGGAGACAACATTTCTGTACTGGAAAACATTCTTGCATACCTCTCACAAAACACCCCGAATGGAACCATCCTCCTTGGTGATGTTAATATCAACTGGCTATCTCTCTGCTCTCGTACCTCTGCCTCTAACATTAACTTATACAGGTTTACTCAATTTATTTCTGATCCAACACATAGCAGTAATTTTAGTAACCCTGGCACTCTTATAGACTAGATACTTGCCTCTAATCCATGTAAATATCATAACCCTGAAACAATACCCAACTCCCTAAGTGACCACTGCACAGTAAAAGTTCTTAGATTTACTCCTCACTTCAACAGGCCTCACAGATATATAACATGCTGTAAACTAACTAACTTCTGCCCATAGAATTTTAGGGACCTTCTCTCTAGAATTAACTGGACTAACCTGACCCAACTCCCCCTCAACGAAGCAGTCCACTCTTTCAACCCTACCCTTCTTAATATTCTCAACAGCCTTGTACCTCTCTGCACAGTGTGTATAAAATCAAACATCTTCTCATAGCTATCCCATGCTACTCAAACCCTAATGAAATCTAGAGACAGGTCATGGAAAACATGGGTGAAAACTAAACTCCCCACCGATTTACAAAAATATAAAGAAATCAGAAATTTGACAAAAAATACGTTTTTAAAGACAAAAAAGAGTTCTACTGTAACCCTCCTACCTCTCAAAGATCAAATCCCAAAAAACTCTGGAACTCCATTAACCAAATACTACATCCTGGGAACCCTTCCTCTCCCAATTCATGGCCTATCAAGACACCCAAAGAAGCTGCTACCATCTTTAACACCTATTTTATTGAATCTATATCAAAAATGATTACTCCTGACCCCTCTTCTAATAGCATGAACTAAACAAAAAACAACCAGGCGACTAACTCCTTTGAATCCTCTCCTACTCCAAATTCTTCCTCTACTTTTTCCCTCACATCCATTCCTACTAGCCATATCAAATCTTTACTCTCTAAACTAAAACCCTGCTCCACATCAGTAGACAATATTCATTCCTACTTCCTCCAACTAGCTGCTGATTCACTTGCTTTTCCAGAATCTATATTGATAAACTGCTCTATTTCTGAGTCAAAGGTCACCTCTATCTGGAAAGATTTCAGCACCATACCTATACATAACGGTGGCAACTCCACAGACATTTCTAACTTTAGACCTATTGCAATCCTATCTCCATTCTCCAAAGTACTGGAAAAATGCATACACAAGCAAGTCATTCAATACCTTCTACAGGTTAACCTGCTCACACCCACACAACATGACTTTTGCCCCAAACACAGTACTACTACTGCCCTCATATCCTTTCTTAACACTATTTCTCTCACCAGAGATAAAAACAAACTCATCTTTTGCCTTTTCTTAGACCTCGCAAAAGCCTTTGACACTGTGTCTCACTCACTTCTTCTTACTAAACTGACAAACATTAACTTCTCCACTTCTACCATTGCCTGGTGTTCTAGCTATCTCACAATTCAATTCCAATCTGTGAGATGGCATTCTGCTCTTTCCCCTTCTCTCCCTGTAGAAATGGGGAGTCCCCAAGGCTCTATTCTTGGCCCATTACTTTTTAATGTCTTTACTAATCAGCTATATACTTCTTGTCCTCAGTCATCTCTGGTACAATATGCAGATAACTCTACAGTCATCACCATTGCTGACACCCTCTCTGAACTCATCTCAACCACCAAGGCATCCTTTAACTCAGTCGAAACATGGCTCTCAAACAACCTCCTTACACTGAACCACTTAAAGAAATCCCAATTCCTCCGAGCTACATGCTCTAGGGACCTAAACCTTATCACCAATATTAAAAGAACATGCTGGAGGGATACATTCCTGTCTGAGAGACTTCCCATACGCTGGAACAAACTACCTATCTATATCAAACAAAGCTCCTCATTAGCACTCTTCAAGAAAAAATCTTGATGATTGGATGGGAGATAGGAAATTCACCCTGGGGATCACTTCTATGGCTCTGCTTGACAGGGGCACAGGAAAATAATTTTCTTGGGTGGCAAAAGCCAGGGTACCATTTGGCTAGGCTTATATTGGCCCTAGGGCCAATAGACTAGTACATACCTATGAACCTATGAACCCAAATAAAACAAAACTCCTACTCTTCCTACCTAAAAATCTAAACCATCTCAAGCTTACCTTCTCAATATTATGTCACAATAACACTCCTATCAAAGTTGAGCCTAACACTAAACTCTTAGGTGTCATTATAGATGGCCAACTTAAGTTAGACTTACACATTAATAACTTTATCCACAAGACTCACCTAAAACTGGGCCTCCTTTATAGAAATAAAAAGTTTCTCACTAAGAAAGCTAAAGTAACCCTCTCCCATGCTTACCTCTTAGCTACTCTTTTGTATAGCTCTCAAATCCTTACAAATCTCAACTCCTCTCTCCTCTCCAAACTTGAATCAACTTACAACAAAGTAACCAGATTTGCACCACACCAGACATATAAATCCTATCACTTTCTCTTACTTAAATGCCTAAACTAGATAGAACTACCTCACCAGCTCTTCCTCTCTCAGCTCCAAATCATTCATTCTATACTATATCAACCCTCCTACTGCCTCAACTTATCTCCTCTTATCTCCTGTTATTCCCCCACTAGATCACTACGCAGCTCAGACCAAGACCTTCTACAGATCTACTAACCCAGAAGCAAAATAGGATGTAATCCCTATGGCTACCATCTGACCAGTTCTTGGAACAAGCTGCCAATAGAAATCAGGTCCCTCAATCAATTTAAACAATTCAAAGCTGCCACCAAGGAATACTTGAAAAGCCACTGGTCCTGTCACTGTACTGACCCTACTTAATCTTCCCTACTTTCCCTCAGACTCTGTCCTACCTGTCCTTTACATTGTATGCTCTACTGACCTCTTCCTCTACCTCAATGCTCCCCCCACCCTTCCTTAGCACACTTACAGCTTGTGTCCCAACCAAGAACTGTTACCTCCTTACATTGCTATTAAAAATGCACATCTCTCCTCTCACTCCCCTAGGAACTCTACAACATTGCCTTGTTACCACCTCACCTTCCTTGATTTACAGCATTGTCCCTTCCCTGTTATATACTGCATCTTCACTATACTTTTATCAACACTGTTGCTATTTTATATTACCTTCTTATATTCTTTCTACTTTAATTTTTAACTACTTATTAAAAAAAAATATTTTATGTATAACTTGTTTAATAACTTTAGCCTAACCATTATTGTAAAGTTCATGGAGCTTTTCTCCCTGGGCCTCTGCTAAAAAAGGGCTACTCAGCTCTGTTGGACTATCCTGGTCAACAAATGTAAAATAAAATAAAATAAATAAATAAATAATTAATTATGTGTCTTTAAAGGGGTGAAACCTTTCTGCATTCTTCACATGTAATGCTTTTCCCTTCAGAGTCTCCTACAACTATAACTATGCTAACTCCAAGATTGCACAACCTTGGAGAAAAGACAAACTCCTTTAAACCACTATCAACCAGTCTTGGCAGAACAGTATCACTGCAGACTAACTGCAGTTCTCCTTCACTTCCACTGCAGTATACATGCAAAATGCGATACCAAGAGATTGCAATAAGTGAGTAAAGGGTAACAGCGAGTTAATTCCTTTTGTCTGCTTTGTGATTATCGATAAACTGCAACACTATCAGATAGCAGTATAAGTGAAAGGAGTAAATCCTCTCCCCTGTTTCTTTTAATTTACACTGTGATCTACCAAAAACTTACATGGTCATTGTATTTATTTTTTGATAAAGCAGATAGATTGAATTATTGTGTTTTTGTGAAGTACAGGACACCATTGATATATAGTGTCCTGTACTTAACAAGACACCATAGATATACAACATACACTGTTATTGTGCATTGAATTGCTGGCAGATGTGGTTTGCATATGCAGATGAGCCAGACAAAATGAATACCTGTGATCATCCACAACTAAGTCTTGGTTGCAGCATGTACTATGGCTCTCATCTAAAACTATGTTACAGCGAAACACAATACATGTTCTCTGGATTTACATGCCATCACTTTACGTGAGATAACATAATTATTCAAGCTCTGCAGTCCATGAACAGACCAGCACACACTGAAAACCTTGTCTCACAAGGAGATGCCCCAGGGTGTAATGTGGATATCCAGCTGCTGATCCACCATGATCCTCATCCATTACTGCATAACCAAGGAAGAATTCTCACAGCCCTGTCAGAGGTGGGGAAGGATTCACCGTAGATGTTGCCAGGGCACCACTGGGCCCTCAAGGTCACTTTACTCAGTGTTACCTTGGAAAGTGGCAGGACTACAGTATTCTGGTGTCCAGCAGGAGACACAGAGGCTGGGTGGCCACAACCTCACCTCTGCCTGCTCTGCCATTGACCCTGTAGAAAGATAAGCAAATAAAAAAAGAAGCCTCTCAAGAAGAGATTGATAGTAGACTCTATGACATTTAAAGATAAGACACATTTTTTGGACCTTAACCTTAGGGAAAAAAAAAGAAATAAAAGAAAATGTGTAGAGATAAGGCTGCATATATATGAGGGAGAGAGATTCCACCAGGAAGACATCACATGAGAGAAGGAGGCAGCTTGAGCATCATTAGACAACCTCTGTGAAAATGGTGCACCAGTTCAGAGTTCTGTTTCTCTTCAATAGAATTTTTTTCCCCATGGAGATTGAAAAGGTTGCAACAGAAGGGTCAGAACAAAAGGATAAACAGCAGAATTTCCACCACAGTCCCATATGAGACACAGAGAAATGATGTTTATCACAAACAGTATGATGGTACTCAAAAAGCATGTGTACAAGTAGTACAGGTAATGCCATTGGAAAAGAAAGACACAAGCAGCAGGGGACTACAAAGGGAAAAATGATGACAACCAAGGAGGCAATTCCATTCAATTATAGAATTTACATGTTGGACAGATTTTTGGAAGACAGTGATATCAGTCTTCTGCAAAACATTTTCTCTTTCATTCCAACTGCTAGATTGGTTTAGTCAACGCTGTTCTTGATTCAAAAAGCTTCACTAGGAAACTTAATCTGAAAGTCATTTTCAAAGATAGATAACTTCAATAGAAAGGAGATTTTGTTTTACACAGCACTTTTAACCCTCTTTTACATCCAATAATTAAAACATTTGAAAACTCTGAAAAGGAGATTAGAACTGTCCTGAACAGTAAACAGTAATAAGTTTTATAATCTGACTTGTGCTAAATAACAAAGTTTAAAAAACATATCCACTGATAGTAATACTAGAATTATGAAAGCAGATAAGGGAAGTTCTATGGTCAGTGTTAATAGAAAAGCTTACAGTTCCAGTATATTACAATTATTAGAGGATACCCAATTTGACATGACAGTAATGTTATTCATAAAGCTTATTGAAAAATTGATGCTTGGTTGTATGATAAGTTATTCGAAGGTGTAACCTCAGAAAATATTTATCATACTTTCATATACTGAAATCCAAGATTGCTAAACTGTTTGGTACCTAAGATACATAAGACTGAAGTTTTTCCACCATGTTGACCAATAGTTCCTGCACCTACTTCAAAATTGGAAGCAGTGTCTAAATTTGTAGACAGAGCATTAATAGCATTGGTTAAGCAAACACCATCTTTTATAAGGGACTCTTTATAGTTTTTGGACAGAATTAAAATATATATTGGTGGAAGACAATGACATATCAGTGACACTTTATGTTTGCTCCTTGTACACAGTTATATCTCATGAAATTGGTTTGGAATGGACAGCATATATGTTAAATTAGAGCAAAGATTACTAGTTAGGTAAAATTAAATCCTTAATAGCATGTATTGAAGTGGTGTTATCTAATAATTATTTTCATTTTGAAGGTATTTGTTTTCATCAATCCAGTGGGGTAGCAATAGGAGCCAGAATGGCACTAAATTATGCCAACTTGGTTATGGCATATTCAGAAAGTCATCTGTTACCAGTTGAAAGGTTATCACATAATTTAATCTTATTTTAGATTAAATGATGATGTGTTTTTTTATTTGTAAAGGCAGAAATGTGAAACTGAAAGTGTTCTTAGAGATTATACATAAAAGTACACATTTTTTAAGTTAGTGAGTCATTATAATTAATATAAGATCAGTTTTTTAGATGTGGAAGTTCATAAGAAAGTATGTAATGCAAAATTATGTACAAGTATTAATTTCAAAAATGTTTCTAGTAAAGCTATATTGCATTACACTAGTATGCATCCAACTTCTGTAAAATATAATATTGACAAAGGACAGTTTGTTAGATTAAATCATTTAACCATGGATTTCAATCTATTAGATAGCTTTTCAGAAGCATTATATACGATTTTTATGCAGGATTTATCAAGATCATTTAGTCAACTATATAAAGGAAGTTGTTGGTAAGGAGAAGAAAGAAGTAAAGTGTAGGATTAGTAGGGATTGGTTAGCATTCATGCCCTTGTTTTTGTTTTCCTTTAGATAGTAAGGCTATAAAATCAGTCATTGAGAACAAATGGAGAATGTTATGTGTCAGTGAGGAAATTATTAAAGTAGTAGGAGATAAACCTTCATTTATTAATAAAAAGGATAGCAATATCAATAATATGTTTGAAAGAGAAAATATAGTGACTACTGGGAGTAGAATGGGAAGTTTTGACTGCTACAATTGCTCTCTGGGCAGATATATGTCAGACAGTCCATATTTTATTGATAGTAGAACAGATAGGGTATATAGTGTTTCAAGGTTTTTTTACTTGTACATTGAAATATGTGGTCTATTTAGCAATATGCTCTACCTGTCATTCATTTTACATAGGTAAAATTAATAGAGAGCAAATAACTTGTGTATGAACACTATTATACTGTTAAAATAAAAAAATATATAGGCAATGCCATAGGAAAGCACTCTGTCTGTGCAATAATTTCAAGAGGTTTTTGTTTACAGTTATTGATTTTGCTCCCAGTGACTTTAATGGTGATAGAAAAGGGGGGTTAAAGTACAAAGAGTTAAAGTGGCAAATTATATGCAATGCACATATTTCACAGGAACTGAATAATAATATAAATTATAAATCGGTGCTTTATAGAAATGTAAGCTTGAATAAATGTAAGTAGTAAGTTTATTTATCATTCATGATTAATATTTTAGTAGGTTTTACTGATTTATCTTAATAATGTTAATTGTGTTTAAATATTTTTTGTTTAATTGATCATGTTACTGTTATTAAGTGTATAAAACAGCATTATGGTGCATATCTAACAGTTCCTAAAAAAGAGCAGTTCAGTTCAAAAGCCCCTAACTAATAAATAGTTTTGTACATATTTATGGTGTCCCTGCAGTTGTTCTCCATTGTTGGTTGTTTTTTCATGTTTAAATATTAATACTCCCCTTCTGCCATTTCTACTACTTCACATTTCTTAAGAAAAGAACTTGCCTCCTCTCCTCTTCAAATCAAGTATGTTAACTATGAACGTCTTCTACTCTTATAACAATGCCAATCACACAAAATATTTTCAAACTAAAGTTGTCAAAATTTCTATTTTATACTGTAGGAATATAGGTAAATTATATACATGCATAATATTTCATGCATATCTACTTATGTTACATTAGTAAGCCAAATTTCAAAATTTAAACAACTGGAGTCTTGTTAATCTGTACCATTACTCCAATGTCATATATTATGCACAAATGCTTAACTTATTTTACCTCAATGTATACATGTGTTGGCCTTGTATAATATTATGCTTAAATGTGGAGATTTTCTCCATGGGATACCTCTGAAAAGGGACATTATTAGCTTTAGCATATCTAGGTCAAAAACTGTAAACAAATATGTAAGCACATATGTAAATGCTGGTAGTTGCCTTTGTTATGTCTGCTTCAGTGCCTCATACAGGTGTTTAGAAATATGTGTTCTATGAGTGCCATAGATTTTGATAAAAATCAATGAGGGTCACAAAGCCAAAAAAGAAATTGAAAGATAGTGATACTTTTTTCCTTATTTTGTACATATTGTTCTGAATAACACACAGCCATGAACATCTCTGGTCATTTTTCTATTAGCAGATGCAGTATATTAAGAATTAATAAACAAAAGAGAAGGTAATCATTATTATTGTTCTTTATCTTTCTTTTCTCACCCTGAACTAAATTGTATTTTTATATATTTTTTCTATTAACCAGTAGTCAAAGTAGAGCTGTAGCCTTATTTTATTTTTGTCTGTTGCAAACACTGTCCTGCTTCATCTTTCTTTGCGCTCTCACTTTCTAGTCTTTACCCAGGTTGATGATAATAAGTAAAATATCTCTGTTGCCTTATTTCCATGCATCAGAGTGTTTTATTGTGTTCACTATATCTATAGGCCTACAATGAATAATATAAAAAGATGAACAATACATCACTGAAACGCAAAGTGAGTTGCAAATTCATGAATAATATGAGAAAGAATTTCAGTGATAAATGATGTTCAGGCCAGGTATGAGTTTCAGGAGGTCACATGGATTAACAAAGAAATCAGTCCTACATCCTGGATCCAGTTGTCTCAGGCTTTCAGCCAACATAATTGCAGAATTTGTAAAAATACAGGAAAAGTATGCATAATCTTACATATTACGTATAATGTACAGGTAGCTGATATCTTAAGAAAAACTCATGAGGTAGAGTCTTCAGTGAATCAATACTGTATGTAATATTAATTCAGGTGGCATGCATGGAAAGAAAGAACAAAACCACTACTGGAAACCTGACAAGGCATGCAAAATGTTTTATCAAGTGTACACAAAAGAAAAACAAAATGAGATATTATTTGCAAATATTTATCATGGAAGGTTTGTCACTATAAAATACTATACAGCATGGGGGAGTGGGGTTTCAAAGAAAGTTTTAAAAAAGGCAAGATCCTGAGCCAAGCAACACTTGTAAACTTGTGAAGCAGAATCATTGAAAAGCCTGAGATGTCAGTATTGATGATACAACAGTAATCTTTACTTAGCTTTTAAGAGTGTAGCAATTGTTGGTGACATTTTTCAGAAAGAGAAATAATTTGAAATTCTTTAGCATTTACTACTGTTGTTCCTCCTACCTTTGCTTGCTGGCTCATGGAAATAGTTATTTTCTCCTTCACTTGAAAGTGAGAGCAACCCACTACGCTCACCCTCCACTTCACTACTGGCTCACTCCGCTCCCCTAACTTACCCCATTCCCACCCACACCCACTTTCATTACATGTATACTTCCTGTAACTCCACAATCTCTCCACCTTGACCAATACTGTACCTAATATCATTAACAACCCCTCTTCCTTCATCCCTGCCACATACCCTCCTGTAACACAACACTTCTCACCACCTCTTTTAGCATATACAACCAGCTCCAATCTCTAGAATCCAATATGAGGCACTTAATAAGACTCTTATTTATCTCACTTGTCCTTACTACTTTACTACTCTTATTATCTCCTCTCCACCACCATACACTCCAGATTAAATACACCTCCTCCAACATCCACAACAATAGCTACTCACTTACAACACAATTTAAATAGCTACTCCAACATCTTACTGTCCCTATTAGTAAGCAATATAGTTGCAAGTATAGAAAACTTCTAGAAGAACCTCATGTTGTTAAGGAACAAATGCAGGAATGGTTAGGGAGGGGTGAATTAAAACCAAGAGATGAAAGGTTAATATTGGTGGCCCAATATATTTGGCTACGTACACATTGGTTTACAAAGTCCATTAAACATGTGGGAGAAAAAGACAAATGTAGGTTTTGTAAAACCAAATTTGAAACAGTCGCACACCTCATTGCTGGTTGTGACATTCTATTGGCAGAAGGACTGTATAGTGAAAGGAATAATAATGTGGCAAGACTGTTGCACTGTGGATTGTGCAGACATTATGTTATTGAAGTGCCTGAAAAACACTGGAAAAATGAGCCACAAAGCATCATAGAAAATGATGAAGTCTACATCACATGAGTTCATCCATTACTAATAGTTCAAAAAACAGATGCTAGAAAACTGGATATAGTGGTCCAAGAAAAGAAGATAAAAATAGCATTGATCATTGAAATCGCCACACCTAGTGGCTACAGTGTCTTGTGTACAGAAAGACACAAAGTTATAAAATATCAGGATTTGCAAGCAGAAATGAGAGCAATGTGGAAGAAAGATACTCAGATAATTCTAATAGTAGTAGGAGCAACGGGTCTTATAAAAAAGAGTTTACAATCATATTTAGACATGCTGCTAATACATGTAACACCATACTAATTGCAGAAGGAGTCATTACTGGCCACGTTACAGGTGCTGCAAAGAGCACTTCTGGCTGACATCAAACAGTGAAACAATACTAACTTCATGAACTTTAATCGTACTTTGCCATCATGATATTAGAAACCCAAAAGATTTGGAGAAATTAAAAAATAAGCAACACTATATCTAGCCAAACCAGTACCTTCCCTCACAAATACTAAACTGAAATTAACTCAACACTACCCACCTATACCTTTGCTGAAAACACTCCAACCACAGACGCTATTACATCTTCTCCTAGCATTACGTGGAACTGTCCAACCCAATCCTGGTCCAAATAACATGCCAAAAACCACTTAATCCTCTAAACCCCAAGATTTATATTTTGCAACAATTAATGCATGAAGCCTCTGCAACAAAATTTCTGAATTCCAGTCTTGGCTTTGTCACCATTCACCAGACATAGTAGCAATAACTGAAACCTGGCTTAAAACACATATATCCGACACCAAAATCCTTCCACCATCCAAAACCCATCCCCGCTTTCAGTAGCATGTAAATCCTAATAACATCCCTCCATATAAACCCTAATAAAAAATTCTGTATTGCCACTATCTACATTCCCCCAGGTCAAAACACGCCCCATTTGGAAGAATTCCTATGTTGGATTAACCAAAATATTTCCCAAGAAAATATTATTTTAAGAGACACTAACATTAATTGGCAAAACCTAGCATCCAAAGCTCCTGCTACCAGCATTAACCTCCATAGTTTCACACAACTTATCACAGAGCCTATATGTGCTTTAAACTCCCAAGCAGAATCTACATTAGATTGGATTCTAGGTTCTCACCCCCACTACTACTCCAATACCGGCACCCTCCCAAATACTTTAAGCAACCACCTACCTGCATACACCCATAGGATCCAAATACAAATCACCAAACCTCACACATACAAATCTGCCAGGAACCTTACCCACTTTGATCAAAAATATTTTTCACTACCCTACAAGCTCAAAACTAGTCCCCAGTAAAATAACTGCCTCTGTATGATGCTGTACATTAATTTCATAACATCTTTCTTAGCACATTAAACAGCTTAACAACTCTTCGTACAAAATAAACAATGCCTAACCATGCCCCCTGGCTAACAAACCATACCAAACAAACCCTCCTGTCTAGAGACAAAACCTGGAAAATATGGAAAAAATGTAGAACTGAAGGAAATGAACAAAGCTATAAACAACTTCAAAATACTACAAAAGAAACTTATCATAACTGATAAGAAAACCTGTTTCTCCTCGCAACTATCCTCCCAAAGTAATAATCAAAAAAATTCTGGAAACCTGCATCCTCCCTGTTCAATCCAGGTAACATTCAAAATCCATCAGCCTCTCCCGACAAAGACCCTCATCGGCTAGCACAAATATTTGACACCCATTTCATTGACACCCTTCAAAAACTAGTCAAGGATTTATCCACAAAAAAGCAACCCTAACTCCCAAAATACCACACAAATGGACCTGTTACCTACCTCAATACACACTAAGGTTCTCTCTAACAATAATCCACCCAATCCTTCTTTCTCACTACAACCAGTACTTACATCCCCAATTCTAAAATTGTTAACCAAACTAAAGCCCTAACACAATGAAGGACGTCTTCTTTGATAAAGTCAACGGCAGCCAGAAGTAGACAAACGAAAACAGTTTATTGAAGAAAATTACTCATCCAACCCTCAGATTAAGCACTTTCGTCTCCAACACAGAGACTTCATCAGAATCTAAGGTAGCACAACACCACATCCCTTATATACTAAATACATCCAATTAGCTGACATTTAATTAGATAATAAGTAAATAAGTTAATGAATCAATAACCTCATTTTGTCTTAAAAGACCATGCCACAAAAAATGCATGCTGACAAATCCTGGAGACATTGTAAAAGCATTTGAAAACCTGTATGAATAACAACCTTGAGAAATACATAGTAAGTAGGAATAAAATCATGATAAATAGAAAGAATCATAAAAAGCATATGCCATACTGTTGTACCAATTGTACTGTTTAAGGATATTGTTTAAAAATATTGTTTAAAAACATATGCATGTAAAGCAATATGTCAAACCTAAATATATGTAAAAAAAATATATATATATATATGAATATAAATATATAAAAATGTAAAATGCATAAATATAAATTCAGGTACATAAAAATATAGAAAAGTGTATAAATGTATAAATATATAAATATATAATTTCATAAACATATCAAATATATATATATATATATATATATATATATAATATGAAACATATAGTACTTTTTCAAATGTTGTAACTTAAAAAATGATGTAACTTAAAAAATGAAAGACCAATGACTATATACATGTATTTAAATATATGAAAATCAATCCCACTAAAATTGTTTCCAATAAAATAAAGCACAGTTGAATAAAAAGGTTGAACTATTACCAACAATATGTGTATTACTAGGCACAACTAAAAATATATACATCTATTCAGTTTTTATGGGAAATAAGAAATGTAAAAAACCTAACAAAACTTGAGAAAAACAACATCTATAGTGATTATTGTTCTCTAATAATGTTCATTTAAATAAATATGCATAGTATAGTAATATTCATATTTTTATTTTATTTTTATTATTTATTATTTATTATTATTTATTCTTATTCTTATGTTTCTTAGGATGTTTCTTTTATTGGAAACAATTTTAGTGGGATTGATTTTCATATATTTAAATACACGTATATAGTCATTGGTCTTTCATTTTTTAAGTTACATCATTTTTTAAGTTACAACATTTGAAAAAGTACTATATGTTTCATATTATATATATATATATATATATATATATATATATATATATATATATATATATATATATATATATATTTGATATGTTTATGAAATTATATATTTATATATTTATACATTTATACACTTTTATATATTTTTATGTACCTGAATTTATATTTATGCATTTTACATTTTTTATATATTTATATTCATATATATATATATATATATTTTACATATATTTAGGTTTGACATATTGCTTTACATGCATATGTTTTTAAACAATATTTTTAAACAATATACTTAAACAGTACAACTGGTACAACAGTATGGCATACGCTTTTTATGATTCTTTCTATTTATCATGATTTTATTCCTACTTACTATGTATTTCTCAAGGTTGTTATTCATACAGGTTTTCAAATGCTTTTACAATGTCTCCAGGATTTGTCAGCATGCATTTTTTGTGGCATGGTCTTTTAAGACAAAATGAGGTTATTGATTCATTAACTTATTTACTTATTATCTAATTAAATGTCAGCTAATTGGATGTATTTAGTATATAAGAGATGTGGTGTTGTGCTACCTTAGATTCTGATGAAGTCTCCGTGTTGGAGATGATAGCGCTTAATCTGAGGGTTGGATGAGTAATTTTCTTCAATAAACTGTTTTCGTTTGTCTACTTCTGGCTGCCGTTGACTTTATCAAAGAAGACGTCCTTCATTGTGTTCAGGATCGCTTGTTGCTGTGTGTATTTGTGTGCAAACTAAAGCCCTCCCAACTCCCTGCTGATAATTTACCACCTGAATACTTACAACTTGCTGCCAGATCTACAGCTTACCCTGTAAGTATTCTTATTAATTGTTCAATCTCTGATTCTTATGTCCCCCAGTTGTGGAAAAAGTCCATTATAACTCAACTTCACAAAGGTGGTAATGCACACGATCTCTCAAACTACCAGCCAGTCTCCATTCTCTCCCCACTATCATAAATCATAGAAAAATACATACAAACCCAAATACTAAGTCACTTCACTAACAACTTCCTAACTCCCACTCAACATGGTTTCCACCCTGGTCATAGCATAACCACAGCTTTACTCTCCTTCACTGATACTGTGAAAAAAGCTCTTGATGCTGGCCTATCAACTTCTGTACTCATGTTGGACCTATCAAAGGCTTTTGACACAGTATCACACCCTACATTATTACAATATTTAAAAAAACTTGGATGCTCTCTAAGCATATTAGCCTGGTTTTCCTCCTACCTAAATGATAGACAACAATCGGTTAAATGGCAAAACCAACAATCAGAGTATCTAACAAACAACATAGCTGTCCCACAAGGGTCCATTTTAGGATCAATACTCTTTAATGTATTCATTAAGGATCTTAATAAAGCCTCCCAATAAAGCATATTAATTTGCATTTATATTACCCGATCAAAAGTTTAGGTTAGCGAATACCTAAACGTCAACCTGGTAACATCAAAAAATTAAAACAGCAAATGGCCGATTTAATGTAGGGAATGAATTCCCTCAGCCGCAAAAAAAAATAAATAAATAATAATAATTTAAATCAAAATAAAGTGGGGGGCTTCACCCCCACACCCCCTCAGGCAAGGGACAAAATCCTCATAACAACCAAGGGAATTCCTTTACTGCATTAAATCAGCTGTTTGTGGTTTTTTGCTTTTGCTATTACCAGATTGACATTTAGGTATTTGCTAACCTAAATGTCGATCAAGTAATAGGAACAAATTAACTCAATATGCGGATGATTCAACTATCATCTCCTCCTCCAACAATTTCACTAACCACCAGAAGATGCATTCACTCCCATAGGCACCTGGCTAAATGATGCTCAATTAATGCTGAACCCCAAAAACACTGAACTGTTACTATTTTTATCAAAACCTCCAGCTGCAGAATTCAAGATTTTTTCACATAACAATACAGAAATAGAACAGGTGCTGTCTGCAAAACTTTTAGGAATCACTATTAATAATAAACTCTATTTTGAATAACACATTCTGAATACAGTAAAGAAAACCCATTTCAGACTGGGCAAACTATACCGACATAAACTCTACCTAGACAAAGAAACTAAGATAAAACTAGCAAACATTTTACTTATCCCATCCCTCTTGTATAGAAGCCCCATTTTCACCGACCTCCATATATCCCTCAATAATAAGCTGCAATTGTGCTAGTACAAGATAGCAAAATTCACCTCTAATGTGCCCAACTGCTTACACCACTGCAAAGCTATGTCAAACCTGTACTGGCTTGAATTTCACAACTATCTCTATTATACTCAATTAACACTTGCTCATAAACTAATTTTCAAACCTGACAGGTGTCCTGCACTCCAGTCTTGCACATATACGCCCCAACTAGAACCCTCCGCTCTTCAGAAAGGACACTTTTAAATGTAGCTAAACCCAATAAAAGAGCAGGACAATGCCTATATTCCTATAACACTGCCAAACTATGGAATAGCCTCCCCTCATATATTACTCAATTTGACTCCCTAATAGTCTTTAAAGCTGTATTAAAAACCCACTATTTAAATAATCCCTGCTGTACCCATGAAATATTTTGTAAGCCCCTTAACTTCACACACTTAACTACTCAGATTCTACTCTTTAACCCTCTCTTATATTTTCTTCCTCCTCTATATGACTGTTTCTCCTACCTACAATATATCCAATTTACTAAGGTTTATGATTACTCTCTTGTGGACTGAAAGTATGTTATCATGTATCCATACAGTCTGACAATATGCTAATGTATGTATATCTCTTTTACTTGATATTTGTTCATAGGTTCATAGGTAGGTAGTAGGCTATTGGCCCTAGGGCCAATATAAGCCTAGCCAAATGGTACCCTGGCTTTTGCCACCCAAGAAAATTATTTTCCTGTGCCCGTGTCAAGCAGAGCCACAGAAGTGATCCCCAGGGTGAATTTCCTATCTCCCATCCAATCATCAAGATTTTTCTTGAAGAGTGCTAATGAGGAGATTTGTTTGATATAGATAGGTAGTTTGTTCCAGAGTATGGGAAGTTTCTGAGACAGGAATCTATCCCTCCAGCATGTTCTGTTTATTGTGGTGACAAGGTTAAGTCCCTAGAGCACGTAGCTTGAAGGGATTTGGGTTTCTTTACGTAGAGCATGTCCAACAACACTGGGTTTGACATAGCTTTGTATGTTAGGCAGAGATCGCATCTGAGTAGGCGATATGCAACAGTGTAAAGCTGGAGTTTTTTGAGACTGTCTGCATAGGGCATCTGTTTGAGGCCGGTAATCCTCTTTGTGAGGTATTCCTGTGGCCTTTCCAGTTGTTGTAGATGTCTTATGAGGTACATACCAAAATGGGCATTGTACTCTATAATGGGTCTAATGAGTGATGAGTAGAGGGGAACAATGACCTCTTTTTTTCCTGGATGAGAAACCTTTTGTGATGAGGTGTGCCACGTTGAAGGATTTCCTGACTACTGTGGCGATGTGCTTATCAAAGGAGAGACTACTGTCCACCTGTGTCCCAAGGTCTCTTATCACACTTTTGGTGTTAAGTAGACTACCGCCTATGTGATAGTTTATGGGTACAGAGTTTTTACCAAAAGGGATGACAATGCACTTTTTGGCATTGAGCTTGAGGCCATGGCTTTGATACCAGGCATCTGTCTCAGTGAGGCCCTTTTGTAGGATGTCCACATTGTTAAGAGATTTGATTATGGCTCCTAGTTTGCAGTCATCTGCAAACTTTGTTAGTCAAAGACCTTCTGTGTTAGCCTGTGTTTCAGAGAAGTAAATACCAAACAGGAGAGGACCTAGGACTGAACCCTGTGGTACTCCACTTGTCACTGGTCTGAAGTTGGATTTAGAGTCTGCTACTTTCACAGTGTGGGTTCAGTCAGTAAGCCAGTTGGAAACCCATCTTGTGACATAGGGATTTATACCTAGTTTAGTGAGTTTGTCTATAATTCCAGAGTGGGGGATGGTGTCAAAAGCCTTGGCGAGATCTAGATAGGCTGTGTGTACCACCTTACCCTCATCTACAGCTTTGGTGACCGCTTCAAAGAAGTCTATCAGGTTTAGGAGACATGATCTGCCTTTTACAAACCCAAACTGGGTAGGGTCCAAAGTTTGGAGATTACCAATGTCATTGTTTATAAGTTCCACGATGATATGCTCCATAGCCTTGCAGACCAGACTCGTCAGGCTAATGGGGTGGTGGTTCCCGGGGTCCATGGTTGCTCCTCCTTTGTGGAGTGGGATAACCGTTGCTGTGCACCATTCAGTGGGCACAAAGCCTGAGGTGAGGCTATGGTTGAACATGGTACTTAGATGGGGTGCCAGTTCGTTCTGTAGTTCACGTAGAACGCAGCTTAGGATGTTGCCAGGTCCCATAGATGCTGTGTTCCTGGCTTTGGAGAGTGTGTTTTTTACCTGTGCAGCCGTGATTACAGGTACTTTGCATTCTTCCAGTATAGAGATGGGCCCTTTAGGGGATGGGAGAGGGGTAAAGTTAGCACTGAACCTATCTGCCAGGATGTTGGCAATATCAGTTGGTTCTGTATATCTAGTGCCATTGTGCTGTAACTCAGAGCTGATCTGAGTGTTGCCATTGAGATTCTTGACATATTTGATTAACTGTGGAGCTTTTCTCCCCTGGCCTCCACTGAAAATGGATTTCTGACCCAGTGGACTTTCCTGGTCAACAAATGTCAATAAATAAATAAATAGACAAATAAATAAATAAATGAAATTCAGCATGTAGGAAGCTCTCATGTTGAGAGATAGACTGATAAATCGTATGTTTTATAAAGGGTAGCAGATGAGCGTAATAAGCTCTAGAGAGAAATCCGACTGGAAAAGATGAAAAAGCTAGATGCTTCGACAGAAACATATCTGGTAAGATAGCAAATAAAAATTGTCAAATAAGATTTGAACATTGTTTAGAAAGCAAGAAAAACATCAGGATTATGTGACCTGGGTATCCCCGTTTCACGTTTTTTTTATATTTATTTCACTGTGCTTGTTTTTGTTGTTGTATATGCCCAATGCCGAAAATGCACTTTACAAAAAAGTGAAAAAGCTTAGGGTCATGTGTTCTTTCACTGTTTTGATAATGGAACTGACAACACACTTGGCTGTATTTCCTGATGAGTCTAATATTTTATTTTATCCCTTTTTATTTTTATTCTTTAAATATACAAATTATACTCCTGAATAAGGACAATAATAATTGGATGTATGATTTCCATATTCAGCAAAGCTAGACCTTTCCAAGTATATTTATGTGAATATAAATTAACTCTGAAATTTAGGTACTGATGATTTAATCCAATAGCTTGCTTACAAGCTTCAGTTCATAGTTCTGAGTCAGACTCCCAAAGTCACCATTTACACAGTATATCCAGGTAGTTCATAAAAAGATGCACTTCCATCTAGTTTTAAAATAAAAAAATATAAATAAAATAGACCTGTGAATAGCATAGTCTCTGTCAGTGTTCTCAAAAAATTACTTCTTTTGCTATAAGCTCTTCCATTTTACTGCTGCACTCCATGTTAGGCACTAAAGCAGACTTCAGCTTCTTTCATTTATGGTTGCAAAATGATGTTAGAAGTTCTTGGCCTTGTCCCACACTGTTCTTCATCTAAATTTGCAATGATATTCACGTAGGTAACATTTTGTAACTAACTACAGTCCTATCCCACTCTAGGATCCCTTCACGTTCTTGGAACTGTTGGAAGTGCTATTATCAGCAACAGGTTTAATTCACAGAAGGTGAGATAATAATATTCTCTATAACACCAACTCTTAGGAAGGATGAGAATCTAAGAAAATGTAAAATGTGCAACTTTTCATCAGCTTTTCATCCTGTTGATATCCCCATTCAGAATAAATATCTGGACTTGTGCAGATATCTCAGAGCAAGTTGTTTTCTCAGTGCTATCAAACCAAAAATAAGCATAGCAGGTTTATTTCATTTGCTTGTCATTTTCTGCATATATCCAGTATTAGTGCATTTGAAGTTTAACAAAATAATACAATGTTTCACATGATAAAGTAATATTTTGTACACCCATACAATAAAAAATGAAATTCACCAAATATATTCTTACATTGGGGGATG
The DNA here is from genome assembly GCF_019279795.1 of Protopterus annectens. Lineage (NCBI taxonomy): Eukaryota > Metazoa > Chordata > Ceratodontiformes > Protopteridae > Protopterus > Protopterus annectens. Next base: position 1,367,058,501 of record NC_056733.1, read on the forward strand.
AGTTCATAACAAGTTCCATCAGGAAATGTCATACCCTGTGCCCATTCAGTCGCTCATTATAGCTAACTCCAAATTTGCAAAGAGTTTGAGTAATTTATTACAGCAATTGATGGGCAACAATTGGTTTTAATGTACTTGTTTGACTGTGGCCCACTAAAAAGTAAGTCTGTCAGGCAACTAAAATTCTTGAAATACTGAATTCTTAGAAGAGCTATCTTAATAAGTTACATCACTCAACAGATTGTTCTGTTTCTGAGTGCCTACCTATCTGTTATCAAACACATGCATGATTAGGTACAAATCATAACAATATATACTTTAAAAATGCAATTAATAAAAGTGCCCACTAGATGGAACTCTCTAATCAATAGTCCATTTTTCTAAAGTTTTTTTTTTTTTTTTTTTTTTTTTTTTTTTTTACAACAAAGTTAAGCATATTCTTCTAACATTAGGAAGTGCATGATTTTAATAACATATTATTTTTCTTCTTCATTTCTTGTCATTTGTTAATAGCTACCTATTTTCTTTTTTTAAAGGTTAACAAACACCATTTCAGATGTCTGGACAGGGGTACAGCTTTAAAAAACTTGCAGGAATAACACAGATTCTATGAATGCAAATGGAAAGAGCTTATTTTCACTTCATGTTTGTTAATATTTTATGTGTGGCACTTAATTGAGAAAATCTTCATTACTGTAACAAAAGTGTTTTGGTAAAATAAACTATTTACACTGTGATTTGGGAACACCCTATCCATCAATACATTCCAAAGCAAAAAAAAAGATGAAGTTACATGCTTTGGGTGAATGAATGGATGACTTATGATGAATCTCTTTTTACATAAACTCATGCTAATGTTAAACAACTCACAGACACACTTGTGTTTAAACATTAAGTTTTTTCACAGACCAGAAAAATGAAAATAATAAGGCCATAATCTATGAAAAATGACAGCTGAAGATATATCTCTTGACTGTTTATGTAATATGGATGCTTGATATATGCAGTATGCATTCTACTAAGCTATATTAATGTTTAGACAAGTGAACTACATGCTTTTTCTTATTTTAATGCAGCTTTCGGCAAGGGAATCTTTAGATACTACTTAGTGGTTATTCTTTTATTTAAAAAAAACCTTTATATCTTCATATGGCATACAATTATCTCCTCTAGCCAAAAAGATTTTATGACCATGGCACTGTCTAGAGATAAAGGTATGTGAATGATTGATATGGACAACATTCAGGGGTGCTGCTTCACATGATATCTTGATTTTGTTTGTTTTTTTTTCTTTCATTTCGCAACTCCTTGCATATATTTGGTAATCTGAGTAACATTCCTTTAGACCAGTTAATGAATTGGCATAAGGTGCTTGTCATCTTCCACAAAGAACTGCAGAACACTCTGTATGAAAACTAAACAGCAAAAGATGCTCCCCCAGATTCACTTTCCTTCTGTGCAGGACTAGCTTAGTCTTGCATGGAAACGGACAATTAGGAGCAGACGGCAGCGCTCTATGCATATCAATGAAGGCGTGCTGCCTGAGCTCCTAAAAGGACATGGAATGCGTACGAGTGCAGGGGGCATGTATATACATGCCCCTGCAAACAGCAGTATAGAAATAAGAATGAGCGAGAACGCTCATAGGTGTTTGCATGCCCCCAGCAACATCCCCTCAAGTTTATAATAGCAATATTTAAAACATGAAATATAAATAAGGTCATTTTTTTTAATGAAACTGATTAAATTTAACCATAGGTGCACAGGTTTTCCCATTGCTTAGCTACATTTAATGCAGTTTAAATGGCATAAGAGGATAAAAAGCAAGATATATGCAAATAAAGCAGCACTGCAGTAGTGTAGTGGGCAGAGCATTCGCCCTACGAGCAGTCATTCCCCGTTCAAGTCCTACTCCAGTACATTCCATTTTCCATGTCAAACCCCTTTATGACCAATATTTTGTGTTGCATAACCTACTAAATAATATATATTTGTGAATTGTAGTACTGCATTAAATGTAGATGCGAGGTGTCATTGTCATAATGTTGTAAAGTACACAGATAATCACAAGTGCCCCATACAGTATATGTACACAGGAATCAGGGATACAAATAGAATGTAAAATGTGTAATGAATGATAAATCCATACAGTTTCCAAATCCATCATCTTCCCAAGAACCATTTGACATTACTGTCTAAATTAGTGCGGTGGTAAGTGGGAGTAAGCACTAATAAGCAAGAGTAAGCATATATAAGCAGTAGTAAGTGGGAGTAAGCATATTTAAGCAGTAGTAAGTGGGTCGAAGCCCATTTGCACACGGTTAAGCAATGCACACACAGGTTAAGCAATATTGAAATTAACTCTCTGTAAGCATATTTAACCAGAGGTTAGCATTGCTTACCTCTGCGCAAACCCGTGCAAACCCACTTACAATTGCTTAAAAGTGCCCTAACCACTCTGTATGCATCAGCCGCTGTTCTGGCCAGAAACAAAATAAGCAGCCTTTGCAGGTTTTGAACCCAGGACCCTGTACACTTTAGTCACAGTAGTTAACCACTAAGCCATCACAGCTGTATGCAAGATTGAGGTATCACCAAACAGATCCTCACTATAGAAATTTCAAACTGAACATGTGAAAGGAATCTATATACAGTTTTATGTTGTATAACCTACTATATAACATAAATATGTGAATTGGAGTACTGCATTGAGCCCAGATGTGAGGTGTCATTGTAATAAAGTGTTGAAATCCCCTACTAAACACAAGGACCCCATACAGTGTACGTACACATGCATCATGGATACCAAACACATATATAACATGTAATGAATAATAAATCAATGTCAAAAAGGAAATATAATGCAAATTAAAAATTAAGCCATGCTAAACATTGAACAGTCCAGGTATAAGCAATGTGTAGGCCCGGTAAATCAGTTTGCCCATTGGTATACCCCTTTTAGCAATGCCAGCCCTAGGTAAGCAGGTTTGCCCATAGCTTAGTATTTTCAAAACCATCTAATCATGGCAAAGTGTGGGAAATCAGCCCTATTTAAAACCAACAGGCGGGAATACATCTCATAACTGATTGCAGCTTCCTCCTGTAGGCACTATGTCTGGTATGGGAGAGGGTGTGCTCTTTTTGGCATAGTGCTGGGGCATCCAGGAGTCCAGAGTTATAGCAGGACTCCTTGTGAAAGACCATGACCAGAGACTGCTGCAGGGCTAGTACCAGGGTTCCCAATGCAAAGTGGAAGCCTAGGACTCTCTCGCCCGTGACCACACCAGTAACACTGGCATGCCCCGAACTGGTGAGCAGGTCACACATCACTATGCCGACCTGAAGGGGAGAAAGGAGGATCTCTTGGATCAGTGGATCCAAGAGGCTAGGAGGACAGGGGATGTCCAAGCCATGTGTAAGTATCGGTCCACTACCTGTTTAATAATTGCCAACTCATGTATATTATGGACAGGTATGGCTAAATATTCCTCTTATGTCTTTCACAGTGGCAGATGAGTGGGCTGCAAACCAGGAAGCCCATGCCTATAGACTGCAGTGGTTGCAACATGAAGCAGGTTAGTAATACTCTTGCATGTACTGTCATAGGAAATAAATCTAAATCTTGTATTACTGTATTGCCTTTCTATATTTTGAATACTGTAGTTTGTTTTCTTTACTTTGTATTTTGCTTGCATTCTGTTTTAACAGCATATTAAAACTTCAAAAGAGTCCACAGCTCTCTCTGTTCTGAGTCAGGCAGAAATAAGAACTGATTAATTAAGGACTCATTCATAAGACAGAAGAGGTCACTTATGGTTAATCACTTAACAGAGGGGGTGGAGCTAGGAACTAAAATTTCTATTTAAGGAGTAAACTAAAACATTTCAGAGCTTTACCAGAAAGGCTCATCCAGACTCTGCTACACTTTGCTGTGAAGGAAAGGTTAGTTTTCTGTTATTTTTTGTATTACTGTATTGCCTTTCTATATTTTGAATACTGTAGTTTGTTTTCTTTACTTTGTGTTTTGCTTGCATTCTGTTTTAACAGCATATTAAAACTTCAAAAGAGACCACAGCTCTCTCTGTTCTGAGTCAGGCAGAATTTAAATACCACTGTCTTTCTAGTTGCCCGCCTCTTATGTTAATCTGACCATATATCTCATTTCTCTCTACTTTCACTGGCTTATGTGAGTAATCACAAAATCATCATTTTTGAAATCCCACCCCTTCAATTATTTAAATTTATTGGCCATCCTACAGTATTTCATAGTACCAAAATACAAAAGTGACCACCCCTTTCAATCCATCATGCTGTTTTAAAAATAGTAACTCTCCACTAAACCTTAACTTTTTAAACAGGTAAAACTCAAGTTACCTACTTTCACATCTAACTTCTCTAGTGCACACTGCAGAGTGCATTCTTTTTAATCTTACCTTTAAGCATCCCTGTGAGTAGCACTTTCTCTAATACCTGCTGGAAAGCACTAGGAAGCCTTAAACTCATACAAACACTGAACTCTCCTTGTTAACAAGGAGAAATTAATAGTAGGCACTAAACAGCCTATAATTGCAAAGTACCTTGATAAGGAAACAGCTCCTATACTTTACAAAGGAAAAAAAAAAAAGCCCCAAACCAAGCATGTCCAAGGGTCAGCTTCCGGTGATTTCTCCTGTCCACCTGGTGAATCTGAGCATACTGGGGCAATGCAGCAATTGCCTCATGTACAAAGACAACCCTCTCCTCCTACCACCCAACACTACAACCTGTGAGAGATGCACTTACATAGCCAAAATGGAAGCAAAGCTCTCTCCACCCAAGATTGTGCTAAACAGTCAAGAGGAGAAGGTTAACACCCACACTACATCTCAAGCAACACAAAGCCCTTCTAAACCCGCACCACCAAAACCCACATATAGCAACACTAAATCCACATATGCAGAGGCCCTTAACTGTAACCTGCCCAAGCAACAAAGACCTCTGAAGCTGAAACGCAAACAAACACCAATCACAACCAATGTGTCACATAGTTCACAACACCAGTGTGCCACCCAGCAACAGCCCCTAAGGCAAGACAATGTACCTAACACTTTAGTCATAGGTGACTCTATAGTCCGGCACACTGATGTCCCTCTCACCAGGTTGAATAAGGAGAAAATTACAGTCAGCTGCCTGTCGGGGGCCAGGATCCGCCACATAACGCATGCACTCAAGTCACTCCACAACAAGTACAAATATGACTCTGTCATTGTCCATGTTGGAGTGAATGACTTGAGACGTACCTCCCTGGACTACATGAAAAGAGACATGGAAGAGCTCTCGGATCATGTGGCCCAGGCAGGTATGACCATAGCCTTGAGTAGCATCCTGCCTTCGCCCAGAATGATACCACAATATAAGGATAAAATGATTGACTTCAACAATTGGCTAAGCTTATGGTGTCATTCAAAGGGGATCCACTATCTGTCTGCCTGGGATGACATTAGTGACAGACCACGATGCTTTGCCAGAGATGGTCTGCACCTGTCACCCCTGGGATTCAGGTTACTGGCTAAGGCTCTTGCCACCCGTATAGTGCCTTTTTTAGGCAAACTTCAAAGGACAAAACCACCACTGTAACAGGTGCAAGCATGCAAAATCTGAAGGTAATGCTACTCAATGCTAGAAGTCTAAACCTCAAAATGCACTCTCTCGAGGCACTCCTAAAAATGGAGAACATCGATATCTGTGCAGTAACTGAGACCTGGTTCAAGGCTCCAGAGAGCACCCCTGCAATACCAGGCTACAACTCTTACCACACTTTTCGGCCACCAAACCAGGACCGAAACACTAAAGGTGGAGGAGTGTCAATATTCACCAAGGATATTCACACCACCAGGCTAGTTGGCCAACACAATGTGTCTGAAATTCTCCAAGTGCAACTAACACTAGGTAAGACTGCAATCCAAATTGTAGCTTGCTACAGATCCCCCACCATACCCCAAGATTCTCACTACAGCTTTCTAAACATACTGGAAAATATTAAGATAGAACCAAACACCCTAATACTGGGTGATTTTAACTACCCTGCCATTAACTTGGAAAACTACTCATGTCCCAACACCTTTGCGCAACGGTTCTTGGAATTCATAAATTCTAATGCCCTGGATCAACTAATCCATAGTCCCACCAGGGGCTCCAATATCCTAGACCTGGTCATTACCATCATGGGAAATCAATGCTCCATACCTATGGTCACCCCCTCGTTAGTCAGGTCTGACCATAAGATAATCACCCTTAACATCCACATCCCACCCCACCCCCAGTAAAGAAACCACCATAAAAAAACTTCTCCAAAGCCAACTTCATGCTACTCAAGTCAGAATTGACAAACTTCATAACACCCATGCAGACGGGAACTGAAAGTTCAACTGCTGAATCCTACACTAAGGCACTGTACAAGCACATCCACTCATGCATGAATCGTGCCATCCCAAATAGAACCAAAATGCTCTCATCCAAAAAAAGGAAGCCAATCTGGTGGTCCCCTGCCATAAACAAACTTTACAACAAAAGGAAGAAACTTTTGCAGAAAAGAGGAAAATCCCAGGATGCAAAAACTCCTTACTAGCCTCAGTAAGAAACTGAGATGCCTCATAAAATCCTCCAAAGCTAGTTACGAAAATAAAATTGCCAAAGATTCCAAAGACAACCACAAAGCATTCTATAACTATGTCAAGAATCTAAATGGCAATGCTCAGATCTGCTCAGAGCTAAAACAGAATGGCATTAAATATACTGATTCAAAGGATATTGCCAATATCCTGGCAGATCGATTCAGTGCCAACTTCACCCCACTCTCACCCCTAAATGGCCCATCTCAATACCGGAAGATTGCCAAATTCCAGTAATAACGGTCACACAGGTACAAAACGCACTCTCTAAAGCCAAGAATACAGCATCCATGGGACCAGATGACATCCCAGGCTGTGTACTACATGAACTACAATATGAACTGGCACCTCACCTAAGTGTCATGTTTAATCATAGCCTCACCTCAGGTTTCGTGCCCACTGAGTGGCGCAGAGCTACAGTTATCCCAATCCACAAGGGGGGATTCACCTTGGATCCCGGAAACTACCGTCCCATCAGTCTGACAAGCCTTATCTGCAAGGCCATGGAGCGTATTATCATGGAACTTATAAACAAAGACATTGGCAACCTTCAAACACTGGACCCCACCCAGTTTGGGTTTGTGAAGGGCCGATCTTGTCTCCTGAACCTGAATGACTTCTTTGAATCAGTCTCCAGAGCCATGGACAAGAGTAAGGTGGTCCACACAGCCTATCTAGACCTTGCCAAGGCCTTTGATACCATCCCCCACTCTGGAATCATAGATAAACTTACTAAGTTGGGCATTAATCCCTATGTCACCCAATGGGTTGCTAAATGGCTTACTGATAGAACCCATACTGTAAAAGTAGCCGACTCCAAATCCAGCTCCAGACAAGTGACAAGTGGAGTACCTCAGGGTTCAGTCCTGGGGCTGCTCTTGTTTGGCATCTACTTCTCTGAAGTACAGGTCAACACTAAGGGACTCTGGCTAACAAAGTTTGCAGATGACTGCAAACTGGGAGCCATTATTGAGTCCCCAAATGATGTGGATACTCTACAAAAGGGCCTTACAGAAACAGATGCTTGGTGCCAGAGCCATGGGCTCAAGCTCAATGCCAAGAAATGTATTGTTATCCCCTTTGGGAAAAAACATGTATCCATGAATTATCATATAGGTGGCAGTACACTAAACACAGAAAGTATGATAAGAGACTTAGGGACACAGGTGGACAGTGGTCTCACCTTCGATAACCACATCGCCACAACAGTCAGGAAATCCTTCTATGTGGCACACCTCATCACGAAGGGCTTTTCATCCAGAAAAAAGGAGGTCATTGTCTCACTGTACTCATCCCTCATTAGACCCATTATAGAATACAACGCCCTATTTGGTATGTACCTCTCAAGACATCTGCAACAACTGGAAAGGCCTCAGAAATACCTCACTAAAAGAATCACAGGCCTAAAGCAGATGCCCTACGCTGACCGCCTTAAAAACTCCAGCTATACTCTGTCGCATATCGTCTACTCAGAGGCGATCTCTGCTTAACATACAAGGCCATGTCAAACCCAGAGCTGTTGGACATGCTACACTTAAAGAAATCCCAATCCCTCAGAGCTACACGATCCAGGGATCTAAACCTTGTCATCACAATAAACAAAACATGCTGGAGGGATAGGTTCCTGACCCAGAGACTCCCCAGACTCTGGAATAGATTGCCCATACATGTCAAGCAGAGTGCCTCTTTGGACCTCTTCAAGAGGAACCTTGACGATTGGATGGGAGAAAGGAAATTCACCCCATGGATCACGTCAGTCGCCCTGCTAGACAGGGGTCCAGAAAAGTAAATAATGTGGGAAGAAATAGCCAGGGAATTGTTATGGCTAGGCTTGTATAGGCCCTAGGGCTGATAGCCTAGTACCAACCTATGAACCTATGAACCTATAAAAGTAGTAGTACGTGAATTGCCTTCATAAAACCTGTATTGTTTAAGGCATGTACTCCATACACCAGAGAATATGGTAGGAAGAGTCTCATATAGGTTGTATGTAAATAAAAGCATAATAGCCCAACAATAAAGGTCTAATTGCTGGACTGCATGTGTTTACTCTGGTATCATATGGTAATGTAGAGCTGCAATCTCGGAATAGTACTGTTGTATTAGGCACTGTTATCCACACTGTGCTACATAAATAAAATGTGTAGGAATGTCTGTATATGACTGTTGTAATCCCAAGAGGTCATGTAGTACAAATGAGAAAGACTTAGACAGAAAACAGTGAAAAGACAGGCAGCAAAATCCAAATAGCACACTCAAGTGAGATGTGAGCTGTTGTATTTTTAGCATACACAGCCATGGTTCAAATCCTGGGAGTGGTAGTAGACTGTATGCAGAATCATACCCCACAACTGTACCGATATGTCCAGAATGTCCAGTAAATCGGCCCATATCTGCTGCCTGTCACCCTGTCCCCCTTCCAAATCAGTGGGATAATCACAGACATTTAGGCAGCAAACAAGAAATACAAAGAAAATATAAGAACAAACCTATCACTCTAGCAACTCCCCAAAATGTTATGAGAGTAATAAGACAAGCATGTCCCATCTACACCCCCATGTTGTCAAGCTGTGACCAGAGTGTGTACAGTAACAGAGTGAGACGTATGTGCATAATACTAATGTGGAATCTGGTAATTTATGTGGCAACATTCAGGTAGTGCTAACAAACATTGCTCCCACAGGTCTGTCAGATATGAATACTGTGCCTAGAAATAAAAGAATGATATCCTGTACTGGTACTGTTTACTCTGGTATTGTATGGCATTGTTAGTGGTGCAGTTGCTCTGAATAATAAGGTATTGTTCATCACAGTCACCCACACTGTGCTTCATAATAAAACTGTCTAGGAAATCCTGTATAACAGTGTTGTAATTACAAGGTCAGAATGTAAAACCACAGGGGAATTATAGACAAAAATCAGACAAGAGATACACAGCAATATCTATATAGCACACTCAAATGTGATGGGCATTGTTTTATTTTTAGCAGACACAGCCATGGTTCAAATCCTGGGAGTGGTAGTAAGCTGTATGCAGAATCATACCCCACAAGTGTACAGAATTCTCCAGAATGTCCAGTTAATCAGCCCATATCTGCCGGCTGTTACCCTGTTCCCCTGCCATATCTGTGTGCTAATTGCTGACATGTAGGCAGCATTTCATGTCATATAACTGACTGTCAGGCCTGTACATATTTGGAAAATGTCAGTGAAAACAAACCTGTCATTGTACAATTCACTAAAGGTTTAAGAGGGCAATAGTTGAAATATGTTCTGGTTCACCTGCATGTGGTCAAGACATGCCCAGGGTGTGTGCAATAAGAGATGGACAGGTATGTGCATAACATCAACCTGGAATCTGGGAATATGTGTAGAAACAGTTAGGTAGTGTTAACAAACAATACTTCCACAGGTATACCAGGTAAGAGGTGTATACTGCAAAGAAACTCAGTTCATGTATATAGTTGTCTACATGCATACTACTGTCCAAACTAAGGTGACAGGGTAGTGCACTAATACCTGTAAGGTACAAATCACAGAACTGACTAGGAAAGTAATGAGAACTACAGGAATATGTTGTTGTTATTTCTTTCAGCTTTTCCCGGTTAGGGGTCGCCACAGCGGAACTCTGGCCCGCTAATGATTGGCAGTAGATTTATACGTGCCGAGTTGCCAGCTCTGATGCACAGCCGTCAACTAAGGTACGCCCATTCACACATGTCTCCACACAGGAGACCAGCTGAGAACCAAACAGGACAACATCTTACTGTGAGGCGACAACGCTACCGCAGTTACAGGAGTATACTAGTTGTTAATTGACATCTTTCTCCCCCCGCCACCATATCTGCAACAATAAACTAAATACACAACTCAATCGGTATGTGAGGCATTAAATTTACTGTTGGGACTTATGTCCTATTGTTTTATAATTATTTAAATTTGTATATATGCATGTGTAATGTTGAAATAATCCCACACTGATGGCATGCTGCCATCAATGTATCTGCATGCAGTTGTAATGGCCACTGTGGTTCCATATATGCATGTGTTCTGCTTGCTATGCAACTGTTCCATATCTGGTGTTTGGGTTAATGGGAATATCTATGCATGCTGTTATACCTAATCCTGAAATGTTTTGACTATTACTAACCCACATATGTTGTAAAATTTAAACACCATAGCACGTTTGGAAAAGACGGTCCTGGTGGACCCACCTGTCCCACCTCAGCTGGTCATGAGACCGGGCACCAGCACATCTGGGGCCCACCCCAGGACCACCTCATCTGTTGATCCTGTGCCACCTTCATGTGGAACCACCTCAGGGAATGGGGCTTGCCCCCCCTTGAGTGGGCGTAGACAGGACACTGTCACCCTTCACCAGGTCTGGGGCGTTGTGCGTAGTGAGCTCTGCAGGGAGTTCAGAGATCTGCTATGCCAGCTTGAGGGCCACGTGTCACAACTAGAGGGTCGGCCTTGCCCTCCTTCTCAGCCCCCAGCACAGCCACCTTTGGGGCTGTGAAGGTGCAGTGGTGACTGCTCATGGGTGGGGACCTCAGTCCCACTGTTTCCACTAAGGGGCTCATGGGCTTCTGATTTCCAAACACTCCTCCCCATCAAGGTGTTTACCCCCCACATGTGTCATATACCGCCCCTGTATGCATCTTGTCTGTCTTGTCTGTTAACCTACCCAACCTGCCTCCCCAAATATATCTACTATACCTCCCCAACATCTCACTCTCACCTGAAAAAAAAAAAGGGCAATCTGTTCCCCAAAAAAATCTTGCCCCATTCATAGCTATCCATTTTGAACACATGTCCACTGGACACATGTAATCTGGTCTAATTGGCTTCATAACATATTATTGTTGTCCTAAACCTTCTCTCAGGGGTTTGAGCATCAAAGTCTATCTCCAAATTCAGTGTATATGCACGGCTGTTGCTGTAGAATAAATGGGCAGGTATGGACATTCCCTACACCTGTCCTGCACATCCCTAGCTTTTTTCCCTACTGTCTTTCCCTATTTGTGCCCCTTTTTCACCACTTTCCTATCAACCCTTTTTCTTTTCTTTTAAAGAAATTAGCATGAGGGTAAGCGGGAATAAGCACTTTTAAGCAGCAGTAAGCGGGTTTAAGCCTGTTTGTGTAGGGGTAAGCAATGTCTACACAGGCTAAGCAACTGAGAAGCTAAATCAGTATAAGAAACTGTAACCGGAAGTTAGCATTGCTTACCTTCAAGCAAACCCATGCAAACCCACTTACAACTGCTTAAAAGTGCCTTAATCGCTCTGTATCCAATAGCCCTTGTTCTGCCCAGCAACAAAATTAACTGCCTTTGCAAGGCTCGAACCCAGGACCCTGCACACCATCAGCAAAGTGATTTAACACTAAGCCATGTCCAATATACATAGCCCTGATGTTTTCACAAACATATCATCCAGCACAGTCATTCAACAGTACAGGAAATGTATTTAAACATGTACATGTATGTGTGTGTGTGTGTATGTGTGTGTGTGTGTGTGTGTGTGTGTGTGTGTGTGTGTGTGTGTGTGTGTGTATATTCATATCTAAATAGAAATAGATATATAAATATAATATATATGTATATATATATATATATATATATATATATATATATATATATATATATATATATATATATATATATATATATATATATATATATATGTATATATATATATATATATACAGATATATATCTATAGATATAAAAGAGAACATAACAAATACATATATGACCACAGGCACCGTTAATGGGGGTGAGTGGGCCTAAGCTAAATATGTCTTGTACGTATTGATATCAAACCCCCCCCCCTCCGCCAAACAGATCTGCCTTGCAATATACAGTACCAACTGTTGCAAGTCCCATAACCAGGACCCAACACAACATGGGCACAAGACATTAACAGTACTCCATCCCACCTGTAAAATGTCAGGCTGGTATTAATAACATATCATGCAGTACAGTATGGCTACCATAGGGAATGAACAATGTGGAAGCAATAAACATTACTAAGATACATATACTCACACACATATATATGCAGATATATATATATATGTAATTACACATACACACACAGAGATATGTATAATAAGATACATATTTACAGGGTGCACACCATACGGAACAGCCGGTATTCCTACAGTTGACACCTTATCAAATGGACACTGTATGAGTCACCTATACAAAAGACAATTGTTGCCTGAAACATATACCCACAGAGAGGTCAAAGGATATAACACCACACACAGGTTTACTTACATGAGAAGGTTTTATTTGTGTACTATTACAGTTGTATATGCCATGTCATATAGCTGTTTAGACTTTGAAGTACATGCAAACAGATTAATGCAACTTTCAAACAGATCATTTAATACAGTAATCCAAAAGCATAACATATGTTGCTGTCCAGGCCAAGGCCTTCAAGTAGTATAACAGTAAAGAAAGACTGGGCCAAAGGATAACACTCAATCAACAGTAAGTAATGCAGATGTATAGTCCAGCAGCCTCTAACTAGACTCTGTACACAATCCGTAGGGGGAAAAGACTTCAGTTGACACAATGGGATGTATCTGTCACATAACAAGGTATAACTGAAACCATCACAATCACACTGACAAACAGAACAGTCTGTATGGTAGGAAGCAGTAAGCCAGCAATTTCCCAAGGTGAAATGTATGGTAATGTACATCCATCTACCTTTAGGCAGCTTACTCTTGACATCCCTCACATGTTGTAACAGCCTAAGTTATCTATGGTACATTCCCCCGATAGACTGACTTGCAGGGGCATATACCACTGTTACATACACTGACCTCTGGACTGCAGAAGGGCACACATGTATTGTGCAAATGAAGCCCACATATATATGGACCCAACCCCACAATATGTGTGGGGGGCTACAACAGCAATAGAATGATGGCAGGAATGGCAGCATGACATACTCACAGGCCACCTCATAACAACATCTGACTGCATGTCATATGGACAAAGCCTGATATGTAGGTGGAGGACAGAGACTGGAACACAGGCCCATATGTGAAATAGTGTTGTCATACACTAAGCAAGTTGCTGGTGTTACAGGATAGTGTGCAACATACTCTTAGTCAGGAATATGAAGTCAGAAACACAAATAGATGTAGCCATGTACAGATAGCACTCAACACACACACACTGTCAGTGATATATCTGACACAAGATCTGTGTGGTGGGCAGACAAAATATAACAGGCACACCTCTGGCCATCAAGTGGATAGGCCCACAGTTAAGAGCTATGCAGACAGACTGCATTCCATGTTAAACTAGTATCTACACACAAACCCTGTAACACTGGTGCTATACAATGCACACAACAACACTACTCACACTCTGTCTGTAGTTCTGGAACCTCAAACAAATATGTAGCTGGCCTGAGTCTGCAAGTTCTCTGGTAAGAGGTATTGTTAACTGTTGTCTGTAACACTGCTGCCCACACCCCGGAAGGATGTCCACCATACAGGAAAGGTAAAGGGACCACGCCCACATGATGTAGGGATTTATGGTAGTGGATTGCCATGACAGTGGTAATAGGAAGGACTACACAGCATGTTGCATGCAGGTAGCAAGTGGAGGACACTGATTGGTGCGAGGCCATCACCTGATCATGTGCATCACCAACAAATGGCATGCTGCAATCTATTCAAAGCAGCTCAATCCATTTCCTGGAGAGAGAGAGAGTGAAAGTGAAAGTGAAAGTGAAACAATCAAACAAACTAAGAAAGAAAGCAGGCTAAAGGCCAAGCCAAAGGAGAAAAAAAATCCTTACAATGACACTATCCGGAACAGACCTTATTCCCACAACAGGTATGTGAAGTATATGTGCATGTAATTGACTGTAGTACTTGGTCCATAATAATGGGATAGATGATGTGAAATGATTTATATGTGCCATCAGATGTTTTTGTAATGATGTTCAACTGAACAACTGCTATGGACAATAGAGTCTGTCCCTGTGGTGGGTAGTGGGCCATACCCGTCAATCGTGCAGAGCAGCACTGACTTGCAAGATGTAAGCCATCATAGTGTGTGTTATGTAATGGAAAGCATGTATATTACTGTGGCCAATAGCTGGTGGTGTAAGTAATGCCATAATGATGGACATGTGGGTTCCAGAGCCCACCACTTGCAGGGCACTCAATTAACATGTAATGTAGCATGCTGAAATGTCATAGGTGTGTAATAGGCTTATCTGTGATCTGGTCCTATATAAATCCCCTAATGTTAGGCTGTGACCATATGTGGCACCTGTCTGTGTTGTAGCAAGGCAGAACAGTGCAGCTGTGCAGGAAGGAGAGTTAGAGATTGCGGACCTGATGTCTGAATGTACCCCATTCATATAGGTATGTATATGTGTGTGTATATATATATATATATATATATATATATATATATATATATATATATATATATATATATATATATATATATATGTATATATATATATATATATATATATATATATATATATATATATATATATATATAAACACATATATACAACATAAAATATATCTACACACACACACACACACACACACACACACACACACACACACATATATATAGTCTATATTCTAATACCGAAAATCCTTTTAAGCGAACACAAAAACACTGACACGTATTGCGCGAACCGCGATTATGTTGAACGTACTAAACTGCGAAATTCAAAAAGTCGAAGTGTCATGGTTGGCCTGTCTGTGGTACAGCTCCGTAAGGTAAGTGTGCGATAGTTATAGACCTTAGGGTTAGGGTGCGGGTTAAGGTAAGTGCATAGATAGTAATGTATGTAAGGTTTAGTGTAGGGTTAGACGTAGGGTTTTGGTGCTTTACTTTAGGGTTAGAAGTAGGGTTTTGGCTAGTGTATGTATGTGGTTTATTAATTTTGTTTGAGTAGGCAGTATGTAGTGGGTGGTGGAGTTGTCCGACTATGGGGATTCGACTTTTTGTATTTCGAGGTTTAGTACGTTTGGCATATTCGCGTTTCGTGCAATACGTGTCGGTGTTTTCGTGTTCGCTTAAAGGGTTTTTCACTATTATAATATAGACCCATTTATATATATATATATATATATATATATATATATATATATATATATATGTGTGTGTGTGTGTGTGTGTGTGTGTGTGTCTACATATATACAAACACACACACACATATGTATATAAATACATGTCCCCTATATTTTCATCGCAGTGCTGCATGCTATGTGTGAGGGAACATCACACATAGCAATACACACAGATATATACAGCTGTATGTGTGCAACATGGATGGTTATGTCACATATGAACCCCTTGCTGGGACCACATTGCCCTTGTCTCTGATGTTGGGAATAGCAATTTGTGGAAGGATAGCAGGTATATTTGTAGAGGTGGGTAGGGTTGGTAGATATAGAGAAAAGCCTACAGGGGTGGCATATGGCACATGTGGTGGGTAAGCACCCTGGATGGTGGGTGTGGTCTGTGATGTGGAAGCCCCATGAGCCCCCATATGGAAATAATGGAAACAAGGCCCCCACCCATTGCTAGTCACAACAGCAGCCTCACGGCCCTAAAGGTGCCTGGCCTGGATGCTGAGCAGGAGGAGCATGTGGACCCTGTGATTGTATACTGAGGGCCTCAAAGTGCTGTAGCATATCCCACAAGTCTCTGTGGAGCCCCCTATGCAACAGATCCTGGAGCTGACCTCGGGTGACAGGATCATGTCTGTGTGTCCCTCGGGGGGGGGGGGCACCATCCCTGAGGTGGTTCCACCTGAAGGTAGTGCGGGACCAGTAGATGAGGAGGACCCAGAGTGGGTACCACATGTGATGTGGCCTGGTAACATGGCCAGATGAGGTGGGAGAGGTGGTTCTGCTGGCAACTGTTCCCTAAATGTGCAATTGTGTCACTGTTATAGAACATATGTGGGTTGTAATAGTCCAAACAATCCCGGAATATGTTCAATAGCATGCATAGATATCCCCAGTAACACATAACTACTGTTGTGCAGCAATCCCATAGCAAACAGACCACATGCATATATGGAACCATAGTGGCCCTTACAATGACATGCAGGTGAAATAGTCCATAACAGGCCAGCGATGATAGTGTCCCAACAGGGAACATGGCTACAAACACATAGCACAAAGCGTGGTACAATACAATATATGTCCCAATGGTAGGTAAGCTGTAGCCATACCTATTGAGTTGTGTGAACAGTTTGGTGTCACAGATATGGTGGGGGGGGAGACAGAGAAGTGTATTAAGAACTATGGCAACCTTGCTGTATGAGTTGCTCAGACCTGTTTCCATCTTTATGCCTTTCAGGAAAGATTTCCCATGGCCGATTGCCGGTGTATTCAGCGGATGAAAATGAGGTAATTGTTAACCACCTAGGACAGCCCATGAGCAGCAAGACCAGACCGCCCTGTGGAATGATCTAGACCACAGGGTCAATGATGTTGGCCTGCATAACTGTGGTTCTTAGCAGGTCCGGCATCATTGTAGTGACCTGCTTCTCAATGCCTGTCAGTGTGCTGCTGCAGTCCAGGGGGATCACCTTGCAACTGGGGAGGTCATGCCATCCATCCCCACCTAACATGTGTTGAGGAGCTCCTTGCCAGCCTCATGGCACCTGCCCACCCACACACACAACAATCGTTAGAGGCCATAGTGAAGCTGGGTGCTACCCACACACCGGATGTGGAGCGTGCAGGTAAGGCCACAGGGCACACCAGTAGACCACTGTTGTGTATGCATCCGCATCTGTACAGGTAGATCATACATATGTGAGATGCCATATATACAGTCTGTTGCTGCATAGTAGTAATACACAGATGTGCATAAGCTGTTGTATTGTGGACTTGTACTGTTGATGTACTGTAATGCTGCCCCCCCTTTAGCAATGCGACAGCTGTGGCTACTAACATCACATCTTTCACACACTTATGTATGTCCCTCTGGTATACCACCAAGGCAGCAGCCAGTAGCTGGTGAGTTTAGTTTATGTTCATGCTTGCCAGTACATCGGTCATGTAATGGCTATGGTATATTCCATGCACACATTTAGCACACCTACTCATAATGCATGCAGTACATGTTCACGTTTTGTTGCTGTTAACTGCACTGCATCACAGTGGTGACCATGATGGGGTATCTGAAGGGTATGCCAGACACCTGCAAGATAACTAACATCCAGTCGTTGTGAAATGTGTCCACAGGGATGAACATAACGGTGGGACACATGGCCTACAGTAAAGATATGTGTGAAACACCACACTTACACAGTGCTACAACAGTGTATATACCAGTATTACAATGGAAACTTTTACAGATCTACACTACGGCATAGCATAATACTGTGGTCCACATCCCTTAACACCTGCAATGTGGTCCCAACATGAGCACTGAGTGTGTAATATAAAATCGTAGGTTAAAGCAGCAAATATGGGGAATGCATTTTTTCACAAACACTAGAAGCATATGTGTGCACACACCAGGTAAAATATAGTGGTGGCAGCTGTTGAGGTACTGGCTGCATGCATTTGTCATGGAAATGCACCTTTCAGCAAGTACATGTCCCCAATGTCACAGCACTTATTGGTCTGCTGTCCAAGACGTTTGGCCATCAAATGTGCACACTTACCTGCAACAAAGGCAGGCATGGCTTGTACACATCTTACATGACATGGCATGGGCCCCATACCCAACAGGTAGCACCCATGAGCTGCACATTTAGCCATACCTCACCATTGCATATGCCACAGCAAACAGTGCAGACAGTCATGTATGTGGCAAAGATGTATGGAACTGGAATGATGTAGTAAATAAACAGATGGCCATCCAAGACAAATGATGTTACATGTAGCAGACTGGTCATGAGGGCTGCCCACTAACATGCCACAACACTGAGGGGGTAGCAGGAATGTCCAGCAAGTACTGGCTGTGCTGTACCCATGTCAGCAATTGTCTGGTCTCTGCAAGTGTGTGGCCTATGGGTTAGTGTAATCAGATGTGACAGTTGTACCACAGAAAACATCAGCCAGGCCTTTCTACAGGTAGTGTATGCATAACAGAAGAGGTTCCCAACATTCATGTATTGCAATGTGTACTGGTGTACCACAACCAAGTTGGAAACCTACAGATAGTATAATGTAAGATACAGAAGCTGCACAACCAACGCCTCACCCCACCTCAGGCCCACCATCCCCATCTGTACTGTGCCAGTGCCAGTGTACACCTCTATGTTTGCCAGTGATTAGCTGGGACTAGGCTGTTACACATGGTGTTCAGTGTTTGGGACACTGCAAACTGTCACACATGTGTAGGCCATAGTTGTCAAGCATCTGCAAAAAGGCTGAAGGTGGAGAGAGGGTGTCATCATGACACAAGGGTGCACTGCAGCAGAGATCCTAAGGATGCTACGAATGGTTGTAGCTGCACACAGTCAGGTTTAGGAACTGTGGCAGATGTAACCCTGACTCCACATCAATAGTGATGGCAGTGTATGAACTCCAACGGATATGAACATGTGTAGACCTAGCAATCATGCAGAGTTGGGGGACATGTGTAGGGCAGACTGACCATATACTGGCAAATGCTGATGGCCCATGGTAGTATACCCCTGCTAGGAATAGTGACCGCTGTAGTACACATAACAATAGGTGCAACAAACCATCATGATAAGGGCGTGCACACATATGCACCCACAAAGTGTATGCACTGCGGTCAGTATCTGCACACCTAACACATTTGTTAGACATTTGTTGTACAGGACATATGTCACATATCAGGCTCATGTAATGTTAACATATGTGGTGATGTAGTCCCATGGCATATCAAGGAATAGTGCGTCATATCAATAAGGGTGTGTACACTCCCCATAACCATGGTAAGGTTTGACAGCTGTCAGTGTAATGGTATTGTATTGGTCATACATGCACTGCTGGTGTTGAGATCTGTAAATCAGACATCAGGCATTCACAAATGACATCTGTCCACATATCATCCCAGGTATGTGTCGGACAAACACATAGGGGCTGTGAGCATTAGAGGAGACATAACTGACACAGTAGTACATATTCAGCAATGGTTTGTACACCTGTAAGGTATGGTGCACAGTACATGGCAGGGTGCTGAACAGATGCACAGCAATACTGTGTACATGGATGCAGTGTTTTCCAGGGGAAGGGGCATCACCTACTAACAGAGCCCATGCATCACACACATGTATACTGTTGCTAGTATGGATTGACTATAGCTGCACTTCATGCTGTTGAGCACCATATGTTATGCATGTTAACAGATGGGTAATGGGAGGACTGTGTGTACTATGTTTGTGCAACCTTACCTGTAGGTGTGTGTGTGTGTGTGTGTGTGTGTGTGTGTGTGTGTGTGTGGGGGGGGGGGTATTTTGTCTGTAAGTGCAGTCTGGTGGAGTGGAGCAGGTTTGATGCATGTAGGATGTGTGTGTGTGCATGCGTGTGTGTTTGTGTGGTTGTCCATGTATGCACATGTGTGATTGTGGGGTTGGTCATACATCAGTACTTCTCTTTGGAATCATGCAGTACATGGACATGGACTGACACATGAGACACTAGGAATACTTGTCTCATATGTACTCACAATACAGCTGATAGTATAATAAGATGTGTAGCATGGAACATGCATTGGGAAGGAAACTAGACACCAGGTATACCCTTAAAATTGCAATCAGCAGAAAGGTGAATGACTACCCATGTATGCAGCACTACAGATGCATTGGGAAATTACTAGACAACACCAAGGAGTGTATCCTTACATTGCTGTTGTCCACATGATAAGTTAATTGAGCAGCAGATCTGGCATGTACTGAGCAATAGTTATGCATGACACTCCAGTACGTGACATTATGGAGTGAACATAGTAGCCCCTAACATATGGGGGGCATGCTCACGATGTCCAGACATAACCAGGGTGAACACTGGATGACAGCAGTGAGGCCTTGTAAAACCTACTCCACTCAAGTCAAGGAGGTAATGGAGTAAGAGGTCTTGTGTTGTGATCACTTGTCTAGTCATTTACAGAAATGATACGTTAATGAGTAGTATTAATGCGTGTATGTTACCAGTTGTGATGCAGGATGGGGAACTTATGTCACTAAACGTGGGACTGTGTGTAAACTCAGGGACAGGTAGGTATTATGCTGGAATATCAGTGTGTGTGTGTGTGTGTGTGTGTGTGTGTGTGTGTGTGTGTGTGTGTGTGTGTGTGTGTGTGTGTATGTGTGTACTGTTATGCAATGCCGTACAGGTCTTAAAGTGTGTTTCTTGTTTCCCTCCACAGGTGGCAAGGTGGGTCAGGGTCCCTCCTGCATGCAATCTGATGTTGGTGTCCATACAGACATCTAAGATGATGATAGGACTGTTGATGCACAGGTGGGGTTGTCAGAGGTTGAAACTGCACCATCCCCCTGTTAGCCATTCCAACCCCGCACACAGTCACAGTGCCTATAGATACCCCATCACCAGTGGCCATAGTAGAAGGACAGTTGGCAGTTGGTGGCAGTGCACAGGAGTGTGTGGTATCTATGCCTGCTGTGTCTGGACATGATGTCCAGCAGGGCACCACATAGGCAGATGTACCGAGGTGCTCTTGGGAGGGCCGCTGGTCATCATGCCCCTGGCAGAAGTGTCAAAACTTGTCCCACCAGGTGCATGTTTCAGACTGTCATGGGGGCGCAGGCATGTATACCAGACAGGGCCTGAGGCTGCAGAGGGCTGCTTTCTCATCTGTAAGTGACAACTTTCATGAACTTGCAGGTGCCCTCTGTGATTATAACGAGGTCAAGAACAGATGTTTGGGTGCCATGTTGGGCCTCATCAACCGTGGATTGTCAGTACTCGAACATGTGGTGGGAGTGGGGCGATGGCCATGTGGATGTAAGCCAGCAACACCAAAAGCTGGAGGTCAATGTGGACGTGCTCAGACACCAAGGTGCTCATGTAGTGGCAGTATCAGCCCCAGCACTGCAGGGGGGGGGGTGCTGTCCACACCACACCACAGCAGGCCACATGCACATTGCCCTGGCCAGTCTCAGGAGGGACCTGGTTCCAGCAGACATCTGTCATCATCAGGGGAGAGTAGCACATTAAGGCCTGTACCTGGATGTACCCATAGAACCCTGGCAGGCACAATTTGCATGTCCATGGCCAGAAGCAGTGAACTGCACACCCTGCCAGGTATGGTCTGCAGCTGTCCAAGTAACACTTGTATAGTAACCAGAAAAGGAAAAAAAAGTTCACCACCAATAATTCTCAGGGCACAATTCCAGAACAATAAAGGCTGTCTTCCACAAAAATATCAGAATGTAGAGTCCGTTACACTGATATTCCAAAAAATTGATTCCAAGATATATAATTAAACACATTTATTAAAATAAAAACAATAAAATTAAGCACCGATTAAGCGCTTTCATCTCTCCATGGAGGCTTCATCAGAATCATCTAATAAATGTTCTAAAACCATTTTATACCTTTACACACTCTGTGATTGGCTGGCCATTTGATACTTCAATTATTTCATTTACAAAAAACTTTTTGGTGTTTCGCATCAAGCGTTCTAAACATTTTAGTTACTTTGTTGTAAAAAATTCCATACTTTTATATGTCACAAGAATATGCATAGGCATTACAAGATATTTTAATCACAATCTACACTATTAATAAAAAACATTTAAAAAACATTTAAAACATTTTTAAAAAGTTTTATATTCCGTCAAAAGAGCATTATAAAAATAGACTTGTAAGATATGTTTTTATATAAAGAACTATACCAAAAATAACTGTACCAAAAATAACTATAAGACCAAATTAATCTTGGTAAAGCCCTGAAACTATTATTATTGTATTGAAATATCTTATTTACTTTTTATATTGTGCCTTTTAGGATCTTCTGAAAGCAGTTTCAGGGATGGGGTAATAGAAATATTGTCATTCATGCCTTTCCCACTACATGCATCCAGCCTGAGATGCCATATAATTTCTCTAAATTTTAACCTAGTTTCCCAGCTACCTCCTCTTTCAAAATATTCAACCTCCTCAAGTACCCAAAACTTAAAATCAGCTTCTTTACATCTCAATGTGTGTCTATACAAAGCATTATTTTCATTTTTCTTATTTATATCTCTTAGATGCTCATATATTCGTACTCTTAAATGTCGTTCAGTTTTTCATTTATAGTACCCCAGCTGGCTTTACAATATGCCAAATAAACAACACCCTTAGAGTAGCAACTATTATATCTTTTCACTCTTAAAGTCATGTCCAAACTTGGAATCCTTACTTCTTTTAACCCTGCTATAAAGGGGCATTGTGTGCATCTCCCACACTTGAAGGTGCCGTATTTCAAACTTGTTCCACCTACACATATTTTCTTTTTCATCTCTAAAATATTTTTTCAAATTTTTATTTCTTCTAAAACTATAGCTCAAACTGTTCTGGAAAACATTCACTTTTGTTGGTATCATGCTAAACATCCCACAAATGTTATTTATACACTTCCTTAACCATCCCATTCCATTATAATAGGTCAATGTTAAGTATGGTAGCTGTACCATACTGTTTTCATTATTGACATTCCCCCCCCCCCCCAATATTTCTTTACTGGTTAGTATACATATACAGTTCCCCATCTCTGTATAACAAATTCTTTGATGGGGTCTATTAACTCATCTGGGTACCCTCTTTCTTTAAACATCTTTTGCATGTTTCCTATTTCTTCTAAAAATTATTTTCTGTCAGATGTCATCCTAGCTATTCTTATCATCTGAACCTTCACTTTGTTAATTTTAAAATGATAAGGATGATCACTTTCATAGTGAAGGTATGAGTTTGAATGACATTCCTTACTGTAGATACTGGACTTATAAGTATTGTTACAATGGTCTTTCCGTAATCTAAAGTCTAAGTAATGTGTTTCTTCTTTGCCACTCTCATATGTAAATTGTAAAAACTTAGTACTATGATTAATGAAATACATGAATTCACTAATCATTTCATCTGGACCATCCTAAAGGATGAAAATATCATCCAAAAAATAATAATAACCTTTTATGTATTGGTAATATAAGGACTTAAATATATATTGTTGTTCCCAATACAACATAATAATATTAGCATAAAATGGAGCACAGGCTGACCCCATAGCCACCCCATTATTTTGGTGGTATAGGTCACCCTGAAAAAAAAATGCAATTATAATTCAATACCAATTCCATGCTTTCCAAAGCAAGTTTAAACTCATCAGCTATTAAAAACCCCATTTCTATTAACATTTTTTTCAAACCATAGTAACCCTTCAAAGTATGAGGTATAACAGAAAATAAATCTTTTACATCTATAGTAATAAAACTAATATTATCTATATATGGGCTCTTTCCAATTTTATTCCAAAAGCCCCAAGAATCCACTAATATGTGTGAATAATTAACATGGAACTTTTTTAATTTTGTGTCCACATATATAGCAAGCGTTTGCATTTTTGATCCTTGTGAAGAAACAATAGGTCTCATGGGTGGGTTATCAAGTGCTTTATGTATTTTGGGAATGCCAAAAATGGCTGGTATAACTGGTTTGGGAACTTTTAAAAAATTATATAAACTAACATCTATCAGTCCTTGTAATAGGTTATCCTCTAGAATAAAATCTATTTTCTTATATGAAATATTAACCTCATTCCTTGAAACCAAAGCATAACGGTTATCTTTACATAATATTTCCATCATTCTATTGGTATAGTCCCATTGATCCATAAGTACAACTCCTCCCCCTTTGTCTGGTTTTATTACACGAATATTTTAATTTTCACTCAATTCTTTATGTAATTTGCCTTCTTCTATTGTCAAATTCGCCTGTAATTTATTTTCTTTTTTGTATTCTTTTCTTACCATACTAACAACACAACTTTCAAAATTTTGTATATTTTGATGTAGGGGTGGGTTGTAGGTACTCCTCTTTTTTATCATATCCCCCCGTCTATTCATTGGCTGATCTTTAAATATATGTGCCAAGTTTAATTTTTTAGTAAAAATCTTGACATCAAGTATAATACTCTCAATACTTGGTTTTCTTGCTGGAACAAATGTAAACCCTTTTGTAAATAATTAAAAATAATCTTCATTAACTCTTATATCTGTATAATTGAAAATATTAAAATTACTATATGAATAAACTATAATTTTATTCTTATCTGAATTAACTCCATGTTCATTGGAATCAACATCCACTAACTTCTCACAATTTGTCCCTATCTCAGTCATCTGTAACCATTCCTCCCATGTTGGTAGGTGCTGTAGTTGCCTATCACTTGTGTATAGGATGGTTGTTGGGCTCGGTTCCGAATCCTCTCGGACCTTCTTGGTCCTTCTCCCCCTAAAGGGCTACCCCCATTTAGGTTCTCCTCTACCACCTCATAATTTTGTTTATACCAATTTTTATTGTATTTGTGGTGGTTATAGTCATTTTGTTTCCTATATCCTCCATTTTCTCCAGCTTCCTTGCTGTAATTACTTTCCCCAGACCTCCATTGCCCCTTCTTATTCCTGTTATCACAATAATAGGCCATTCCCGTCGATATTAATTCAAGTCTCTTTCCAACTTCATGGTTTTCCTATTGTAACTTTTAACAATAATATTGTCTACATCTTGCAAAGTTCTAAAGTAAACATTCTTATATTCTGCAACAGTAAAAAGTAAATCAGCATTGATTTCTCTATTTAACCTTTCTATCTCATTTTTACATTGTTCCATCACATTTTCATTATTTTTTATCGTTGCTTTCAAAATGACCAGTCCACACTCATTTAAAATATCACTAATTATTTTAAAAATTCAGTATCAACATCAATATTGTTTGGAAACTTGTTGATCCTAAGTCCCTTAGGTACAATTTTATCATTTAAACATTTATAAAAATACCAATTATCAAGTGCTAGGGTTTTATACCTAGTCAAAAGTGTTTTAAATGTCTTACATTTGTCCTTGTATGTCATATTCTCAAACTGGTCTCTCCCTTCTTGTTTATCAGCTTTACTAAAGGAACTATCCAACCATAATTTAAAATCCTAATTCACATGATAGTTGTTCCTACGTGCCACATGTTGTTCATTCTCAGTTCTTGTGGTGTGCCGATCACTAGCCCCGTTCCCTCTCATCGTCACATTTTCCTGGACCTGCTCTTCTCTCCTTGTAGCACGATTTGATTCATTTCTGGCATCTAAAATAATCTCGGCCTCAACCGTTACCCTCAGACTACTCTGCGCGCATAGCAATTCTGCTCCTGAACCAGGAAGTGGATTATCATTCTGTGAATGATTCTGTATTACCCTGATAAGTTCGTTCAACAGGGTACTATTATTCGTTTGTCGGAGACTCCTCGTAACCGGAACAAGTGCGAAAAAACGAACCAGTAACCAAAAAAGGAAAAAAGTTCACCACCACAAATTCACAGGGTGCAATTCCAGAACAATAAAGGCTGTCTTCCACAAAAATATCATATTGTAGAGTCAGTTACACTGATATTCCAAAAAATTGATTCCAAGATATATAATTAAACACATTTATTAAAATAAAAACAATAAAATTAAGCACAGATTAAGCACTTTCATCGCTCCACAGAGACTTCATCAGAATCATCTAATAAATGTTCTAAACCCATTTTATGCATTTATACTCTCTGTGATTGGCTGGCCATTTGATACTTCAATTATTTCATTTACAAAAAACCTTTTAGTGTTTTGCATCAAGCATTCTAAACCTTTTAGTTACTTTGTTGTAAAAAATTCCATACATTTATATGTTGCAAGAATATACATAGGCATTACAAGATATTTTGATCACAATCTACACAATTAATAAAAAACATTTAAAAAAACATTTAAAACATTTAAAAAAAGTTTTATATTCCATCAATAGAGCATTATAAAAATAGACTTGTGAGATATGTTTTTATATAAAGAACTATACCAAAAATAACTGTACCAAAAATAACTGTAAGACCAAATTAATCTTGGTAAAGCCCTGAAACTATTATTATTATTGTATTGATATATCTTATTTACTTTTTATATTATGCCTTTTAGGATCTTCTGAAAGAATTTTCAGGGCTGGGGTAATAGAAATATGGTCATTCATGCCTTTCCCACTACATGCATCCAGCCTGAGTTGCCATATCATTTCTTTAAATTCTAACCTAGTTTCCCAGCCACCTCCTCTTTCAAAATATTCAACCTCCTCAAGTACCCAAAACTTAAAATCAGCTTCTTTACATGTCAATGTGTGTCTATACAAAGCATTATTTTCATTTTTCTTATTTATATCTCTTAGATGCTCATATATTCGTACTCTTAAATGACGTTCAGTTTTTCCTATATTGTACCCCCAGCAGGCTATACAATATGCCAAATAAACAACACCCTTAGAGTAGCAACTATTATATCTTTTCACTCTTAAAGTCATGTCCAAACTTGGAATCCTTACTTCTTTTAACCCTGCTATAAAGGGGAATTGTGTGCATCTCCCACACTTGAAGGTGCCATATTTCAAACTTGTCCCACCTACACATATTTTCTTTTTCGTCTCTAAAATATTTTTCAAATTTTTATTTCTTCTAAAACTATACCTCAAAGTGTTCTGGAAAACATTTACTCTTGTTGGTATCCTGCTAAACATCCCCCAGATGTCATTTATACACTTATTTAACCATCCCATTCCATTATAATAGGTCAATGTTAAGTATGGTAGCTGTACCATACTGTTTTCATTATTGACATTTCCTTTTTTACCCCCTTTTGTTTCTTTACTGGTTAGTAGTGGTAATATGAAGTTCCCCATCTCTGTATAACAAATTCTTTGAAGGGGTCTATTAATTCATCTGGGTACTCTCTTTCTTTAAACATCCTTTGCACGTTAATATAATTTATATCATTTTAATATTTTCAATTATACAGATACAAGAGTTAATGAAGATTATTTTTAATTATTTACAAAAGGGTTTACATTTGTTCCAGCAAGAAAGCCAAGTACTGAGAGTATTATAATCGATGTCAAGATTTTTACTAGAAAATTAAACTTGGCACATATATTTAAAGATGAGCCAATGAATAGACAGGGGGATATGATAAAAAAGAGGAGTACCTACAACCCTCCCCTACATCAAGATATACAAAATTTTGAAAGTTGTCTTGTTAGTATGGTAAGAAAAGAATACAAAAAAGAAAATAAATTACAGGCGAATTTGACAATAGATGAAGGTAAATTACTTAAAGAATTGAGTGAAAATGAAAACATTTGTGTTATGAAACCAGACAAAGGGAGAGGAGTTGTACTTATGGATCAATGGAACTATACCAATAGAATGATGGAAATATTATGTAAAGATAACTGTTATGCTTTGGTTTCAAGGAATGAGGTTAATATTTCATATAAGAAAATAGATTTTATTCTAGAGGATAACCTATTACAAGGACTGATATATGTTAGTTTATATAACTTTGTAAAAGTTCCCAAACCAGTTATACCAGCCATTTTTTGCATTCCCAAGATACATAAAGCACTTGATAACCCACCCATGAGAGCTATTGTTTCTTCACAAGGATCAAAAACGCAACCACTTGCTATATATGTGGACACAAAATTAAAGAAGTTTCATGTTGATTGAGCTTTGGCCAGCTAAGACCTGCATGCAATCAACTGAACGCAAGTAAATCTTTATATGCACTTTTTCAAATAATACACAATTTAAATTAATTTGTTTGTGTTGCATTGAGCAATATCTAGCTGGAAGTTGTGACTCTGTTTTTTCAGTAGGTCCTCACCCACCCTGTTTTTGTTTTGGTGTTAATCTTGGTGACTTTGAAACTGCCCGCCCCTCTTGTAAATTTGCACTTGGATACTCCTCCTGGGTCCATCTCATTTGCTCACTCAAAAAAAAAAATGTATCTGCTTTCACTGTATTTGTGTTTCTTCCTACTTTATTTTGCTTTTGTGTCATAAAAGTACTCAATTGTATTTATTACTGCTTGGTGTAACTCATTCTAAGCCTTTTAGTTTAAGCACTTGGGCTTCAGACCAATTGTTTTACATTAAGAAAATTTGTGGTCTGCACTGTATTGGCGGAATAGGTAGCTTACATCCTTCTAAGTTGGGAACTGCTGATTGAGGGTTCAGTGTCTGTTATTCTAAAAGTGTATTAATTCTGGTTTAAGCATTTGGGCTTCAGGCCAGTTATTTTACATTAAGAGGGTTCGTGGTCTACACTCTTGTGGGAGGAGAGGCTGGACCCTGCCCTTCTGAGCTGGGAATTTCTGGTTAAAGGATTATAGTGCCTGCATATTTGAACTGCTTCTTACTGAAATTGGTACACCTTGTTTGCTGTAGAATAGACTAGATCCAGGTCTGCTGAATCTAGCTTTGTTTGTATAATTTGAGCACTAATCCAGGCATTCTTTAAAGTATTCAATTGTATTTATTACTGCTTGGTAGTAACTTGATTAAAGTGTAGCTATAATTCTAAGTCTTTTGGATTAAGCACTTGGGCTTCAGACCAGTTGTTTTACATTAGGAAGGTATGTGGCCTGCACTGTGGTGGCAGGACACATAGCTTACATCCTTCTATGTTGGGAACTGCTGATTGAGGGCTCAGTGTCTGTTATTCTAAAAGTGTATTAGTTCTGGTTTAAGCACTTGGGCTTCAGGCCAGTTATTTTACATTAAGAAGGTTTGTGGTCTGCACTCTTTTGGGAGGAGAGGCTGGACTCTGCCCTTCTGAGCTGGGAGTTTCCTGGTTAAAGGCTTATAGTGCCTGCATATTTGAACCGTTTCTTACTGAAATTGGTACACCCTGTTTGCTGTAGCATTGACTAGATCCAGGCCTGCTGAATCTAGCTTTGATTGTATGCTTGTTGTTTGTTTGCTTGTTATATCCCTGAAACGCTAATTCCACCTAAAACGTGGCTTTTCAGCGCTTCTGTGGATCCCTAGTGATATCTGCATTGCTTACTGTACTTATTTCTTTGTTTCACTTGAAAAAAAAGTTACTGTTTGTCATTTTTGCATTTAAGTTACCTTAACACAGTCGCAGGCTACACACTCAAGTGTGCTAGCCTCCTCTGTGTATTTAAAGTAATTTAAGCTCTGCATTTCTGTTTCTGAAAAAAACAAAAAAACTCCTTGTTTTCCGCCTTTCTGAACTAGTCTAGTCCGGTTTTCAGGCTTTACTGAATCCAGGACTGTGGTAAAGATTCCTGTGTTGCCCATATCATACTTGGATAGTTAGGTGGTGTCCTTGTTTACTGTGAGAGAGGGAACTCTGAGCAGCCTATCGGTCCCTGTAGGAGTGGTCCCAGCCCAGCAACATGTAGCTCATTGGCCATTTTGGGCTAATTTCTATCCTTTTTGATCTCCCTGGTATAAAAACCGCTTAGTGCAGTTTTGCGCTTGTATACAGCTCAGCAAGCTCCTCGTGGTGCCCTGCAGAGTCCTACAAGTGGCCAAGCAACAAAAGGGAGA
Source organism: Protopterus annectens (assembly GCF_019279795.1). NCBI lineage: Eukaryota > Metazoa > Chordata > Ceratodontiformes > Protopteridae > Protopterus > Protopterus annectens. The sequence continues at coordinate 1,367,088,738 of NC_056733.1, forward strand.
CTTTGGACTTGATGAAGTATTGTTTTTGCTTGTTGTTTCCCTGAAACACTGATTCCGCCTAAAACGTGGCTTTTCAGCGCTTCTGTGGCTCCCTAGTGATATCTGCATTACTTACTGTACTTATTTCTTTGTTGCACTTGAAAAAAGTTGTTGTTTGTCATTTTTGAATTTAAGTTGCCTGTAACACAGTCGCAGGCTACACACTCAAGTGTGCTAGCCTCCTCTGTGTATTTAAAGTAATTTAAGCTCTGCATTTCTGTTGTTTCTGAAAAAAAAAAACACAAACAAACTCCTGGTTTTCCCGCCTTTCTGAACTAGTCTAGTCCAGTTTTCAGGCTTTGCTGAATCCAGGACTGTGGTAAAGGTTCCTGTGTTGCCCATATCATACTTGGATAATTAGGTGGCTTTCTTGTTCACTGTGAGAGAGGGAACTCTGAGCAGCCTATCTGTCCCTGTAGGAGTGGTCCCAGCCCAGCAACTTGTAGCTCACTGGCCATTTTGGGCTAATTTCTATCCTTTTTGATCTTCCTGGTATAAAAACCGCTTAGCGCGGTTTTGCACGGGTTTGTGCACCACGCAGTGCTGTTTAGCTGCGGTTAAACTATTCCAGGCTCCATGAAGTCTGCACTTTAGTTTTTCCCTTGAAACTTGAAACACTTCAACCCAGCACTAGAAATAAGGCAATTTAAGACCGGCACTTACTAAAACTAGCACTAGCTTACAGCTTGCACTTCAGCCCTATACTCAGGAAGTATAAGGCTCTTTACTCATCCAATCAGCAAAACAGTCCCAACTATTTATTCAGGCATGTTCAAGGGACAACTTCAGGTGTGCTGTCCAGTCCAGCTGGTGAATCTGGGCATCCTGAAGCAATGTTACAATTGCCTCATGAACACAGACCCTCCTCCTCCCAACCAACACAAACATATATGAGAGATGCAGCTACACAGCCAAACTGGAGGCTAAGCTCTCTCAACCCATGACTGGATCAACCAGTCACAAGGAGAAGGGCAACACTAGCACCACATTACCAGACTCACATAGACCAGCCATAGCTGCACCAGAAAACAACACTCAGAAACACCAAAAACATTCTCAGAGGCTCTGAATAAGAACTTGCCTAAACAACAGAGACCTCCTAAGCATACAGCCAAGCAACCCAGAAACCAGGTAACACATACATCACAACGTCAGTGTGCCAAGCAAAAACAGCCCCTAAGGATAAATAACACACCTAACACACTAGTAATCGGTGATTCTATCATCAGGCACACAGACGTCCCACTCACTAGACTGAACAAGGAGAAGGTTACCGTGAGCTGCCTGTCGGGTGCCAGAATCCGCCACATAACACATGCACTCAGGTCACTCCACAACAAGTACAAATATGACTCTGTTATTGTACATGCTGGTGTAAATGACCTGAGACGTACCTCCCTGACCTACATGAAAAGAGACATGGAGGAGCTCTCTGACCATGTAGCCCAGGCTGGTATGACTCTGACTCTGAGTAGCATCCTGCCCTCACCCAAAATGATGCCAGCATATGAAGAAAAAATGATCAGTTTCAACAATTGGTTAAACTACTGGTGTCATTTATAGGGGATCCAGTACTTGTCAGCCTGGGATGACATGCTTGACAAGCCACATTGCTTCGCCAGAGACGGCTTGCACCTGTTGCCCCTGGGCTTTCGAATACTGGCCAAGACTCTTGCCGCCCCAATACTGCCTTTTTAGGCAAGGCTACAAAGGCAAACCCACCTCCATAAACAACAATAATAAACAAAAACTGAGGGTAATGCTGCTCAATGCCAGAAGTCTAAACCTCAAAATGCACACACTCAAGGCTCTCCTTAGTATGGAAGAAATCGACGTATGCGCAGTGACAGAAACCTGGTTCAAGGCTCCAGAGAGCACCCCAGCACTACCAGGCTAAAACTCCTACCATACCTTTCAGTCCCAAAACCAGGACCAGAACAAAAAAGGAGGGGGTGTGTCCATATTCATCAAGAACACCCACACATCCAGGTTAGTAGCACAGCACACGGAATCTGAGACCATCCAAGTGCAATTGACAGCGGGTAAATTGACTGTTCAATTTATAGCTTGCTACAGATCTCCCACCTTGTCTCAGGACCCTCACGCAGCATTCCTGAGAACATTAGAAAGTATGAATATTCTACACAACACCATGCTACTGGGTGACTTCAACTATCCAAACATTGACTGGGAAAACTACTCAAGCTCAAATGCCCTAGCCCAATGATTCCTTGAGTTTATAAACTCAAACGCCCTTGAACAGCTGGTCACCACTCCGACAAGAGGTGACAACATGCTGGACCTGGTCATCACCAACATGGGGAACCTATGTTCCACACCCGAGGTAAACTCATCATTGGTAAGACCAGATCACAAACTAATCACACTGGACATCCACAACCCGACCCCCCCCCCCCAGTCAAGGAAATCAGGGTAAAAAACTTCTCTAAAGCCAACTTCACACTCTTCAAGACCGAGGTGGGAAGTTTCAAAGCTCCAAATCAAATGGAAAATGATGACCCAACGGCAGAAACCTTTACAAGTACATTCTATGAACACCTTCAAGAATGCATGGACCGAGCCATCCCAAGTAAAACCAAGGCCAACTCCTCAAAAAAGAGGAAGCCAGTCTGGTGGACCCTGGCCATAAATAAACTTTACAACAGAAGGAGGAAACTCCTGCAAGATAGAACAAAATCCCAAAATAAGAAGGCATCTCTGATTAACATCAGTAAAAAACTGCGCTCCCTCATTAAATCATCCAAGGCCAACTTCGAAAGAAAAATAGCCAATGACTCTAAGTAAGGAGAATCACAAGGCCTTCTTTAACTATGTCAAGAGTCTAGGGGCAAACTCTCAGATATGCTCCGAGCTAGTGCATAATGGCCATAAATACACTGAACCAACCGACATTGACAACATCCTGGCTGACAAGTTCAGTGCAAACTTCACCCTCCTCCAACAAAGGGGCTAGCACCCATCCCAGAAGAATGTGGCGCTCCAGATATCTCAGACACACAAGTAAAGACAGCCCTTGCAAAGGCCAAAAACACAGCATCAATGGGACCAGATGCTATCCCAGGTTGTGTCTTACATGAGCTTCAAAATGAACTAACCCCCCATCTCAAATCACTATTCAGATTCAGCCTCTGTACAGGCTATGTACCTAAAGAATGGCATACAGCAACAGCTGTACCACTCCATAAAGGTGGTGCCACACCCTGGGAACTATCGCCCTATAAGCTTGACTAGCTTGATCTGCAAAGCTATGGAACGCATTATCATGGAGCTCATTAACAGAGACATTGGGAACCTCCAGACACTGGACCCCACCCAGTTCGGCTTTGTTAAAGGCTGATCTTGCCTCCTGAACTTGGTCGACTTCTTCGAAACAGTCACCAAGGCCATAGATGAAGGGAAGGTGGTCCACACAGCATATCTGGACCTCGCTAAGGTGTTCGGCACCATCCCACACTCAGGAATCATAGACAAACTCACCAGCTTAAATATCAACCCCCATGTCACGAGATGGGTTGCCAGTTGGCACTCAGACAGAACCCACACGGTAGGAGTGGCAGGTGCCATGTCTGACTCTAAACCAGTCACAAACGGAGTCCCACAGGGCTCAGTCCTGGGACCCCTCCTGTCCGGTATATATTTCTCCAAAGTACAGGCAAAGGCGGAAGGACTGTGGCTAACCAAGTTTGCAGATGACTGTAAATTGGGGTGCAATAATTGACTCTCCAGCTGATGCAGACATCCTGCAAAAGGGTCTCACAGAGACGAACACCTGGTGTCAAAGTCACGGCCTCAAGCTAAATGCCAAAAAATGCATAGTAATCCCATTTGTGAAAAACAAAGTACCTACAAACTACCACATAGATGGGAATCCACTAAGTACAGAAGAAGTAATTAGGGACCTGGGTACCCAAGTAGATAGCATGCTCTCCTTTGATAACCACATAGCCAAAATGGTCAGGAAATCCTTCTATCTGGCACACCTTACCACAAAGGGTTTCTCATCCAGATCCAAGGAGGTGATTGTGCCCCTTCACTCCTCACTCATGAGGCCCATAATAGAGTACAATGCCCCATTTGGGATGTACCTCACTAGACACCTGCAACAACAGAAAGACCACAGAAGTACCTCACTAAGAGGATTAAGGGCCTTAAACAATTACCCTATGAAGCACGACTAAAAAAGCTCCAGCTCTTCTCAGTCGCTTACCGTCTGCTCAGAGGTGACCTATGCCTGACCTATAGGGCCATGTCAAACCCTGAACTAATGGACATGCTTCACCTCAAAAACACGAGATCCCTCAGAACCACTCATTCTACTGACTTGAACCTATGTACAACAATAAACAGGACATGTTGGAGGGATAGATTCCTGTCCCAACGACTCCCCTCACTCTGGAATAGAATCCCAATCCATATTTGACAGAGCTCCTCTATGACCCTCTTCAAGAGAAATCTTGATGAGTGGATGGGTAATCGTAAGTTCTACCCTGGGATCACTTCAGGAGCCCAGTTGACAGAGGCCTAGGTTACTAAGCTAATGGGGAGGTGAAAGCCATCACTCTGTGGCTAGGCTTATAAATGCCCATGGGCAGATAGCCTAGTACTTACCTATGAACCAATGAACATATTAGTGGATTCTTGGAACTTTTTGAATAAAATTGGAAAGAGCCCATATATAGATAATATTAGTTTTATTACTAAAGATGTAAAATATTTATTTTCTGTTATACCTCATACTGAAGAGTTACTATGATTTGAAAAAATGTTAATAGAAATGGGGTTTTTAACAGCTGATGAGTTTAAACTTGTTTTGGAAAGCATGGAATTGGTGTTGAAATATAATTAGATCTTTTGTCAGGGCAACCTATACCACCAAAAGGATGGGGTGGCTATGGGGTCAGCCTGTGCTCCAATTTATGCTAATATTATTATGTTGTATTGGGAACAATAATATATATTTAAGTCCTTATATTACCAATACATAAAAGGTTATTATCATTTTTGGATGATATTTTCATCCTTTGGGATGGTCCAGATGAAATGATTAGTGAATTTATGTATTTCATTAATCATAGTACTAAGTTTTTACAATTTACATATGAGAATGGCAAAGAAGAAACACATTACTTAGACTTTAGATTACAGAAAGACCATAGTAACAATACTTATAAGTCCAGTATCTACAGTAAGGAATGTCATTCAAACTCATACCTTCACTATGAGAGTGGTCAGCCTTATCATTTTAAAATGAACATAGTGAAGGGTCAGATGATAAGAATAGCTAGGATGACATCTGACAGAAAAGAATTTTTAGAAGAAATAGGAAACATGCAAAGGATGTTTAAAGAAAGAGGGTACCCAGATGAGTTAATAGACCCCATCAAAGAATTTGTTATACAGAGATGGGAAACTGTATATGTACCACTACTAACCAGTAAAGAAACAATAGGGGGAAAAAAGGAAATGTCAATAATGAAAACAGTATGGTACAGATACCATACTTAACATTGACCTATTATAATGGAATGGGATGGTTAAATGTGTATAAATGACATCTGGGGGATGTTTAGCAGGATACCAACAAGAGTGAATGTTTTCCAGAACACTTTGAGATATAGTTTTAGAAGAAATAAAAATTTGAGAAATATTTTAGAGATGAAAAAGAAAATATGTGTAGGTGGGGCAAGTTTGAAATATGGCACCTTCAAGTGTGGGAGATGCACACAATTCCCCTTTATAGCAGGGTTAAAAGAAGTAAGGATTCAAAGTTTGGACATGACTTTAAGAGTGAAAAGATATAATAGTTGCTACTCTAAGGGTGTTGTTTATTTGGCATTTTGTAATGCCTGCTGGGGGTACTATATAGGAAAAACTGAACGTCATTTAAGAGTACGAATATATGAGCATCTAAGAGATATAAATAAGAAAAATGAAAATAATGCTTTGTATAGACACACATTGACATGTAAAGAAGCTGATTTTAAGTTTTGGGTACTTGTGGAGGTTGAATATTTTGAGAGAGGAGGTGACTGGGAAACTAGGTTAGAATTTAGAGAAATGATATGGCAACTCAGGCTGGATGCATGTAGTGGGAAAGGCATGAATGACCATATTTCTGTTACCCCAGCCCTGAAACTGCTTTCAGAAGATCCTAAAAGGCATAATATAAAAAGTAAATAAGATATATCAATACAATAATAATAGTTTCAGGGCTTTAATAAGATTAATTTGGTCTTACAGTTATTTTTGCTATAGTTCTTTATATAAAAACATATCACACAAGTCTATTTTTATAATGCTCTATTGATGGAATATAAAACTTTTTTTAAATGTTTTTTATTAATAGTGTAGATTGTGATTACAATATATTGTAATGCCTATGTATATTCTTGCAACATATAAATGTATGGAATTTTTTACAACAAAGTAACTAAAAGGTTTAGAATGCTTGATGCGAAACACCAAAAGGTTTTTTGTAAATTAAATAATTGAAGTATCAAATGGCCAGCCAATCACAGAGAGTGTAAAGGTATAAAATGTTTTTTGAACATTTATTAGATGATTCTGATGAAGTCGCTGTGTAGGGATGAAAGCGTTTAATCTGTGCTTAATTTTATTGTTTTTATTTTAATAAATGTCTTTAATTATATATCTTGGAATCATTTTTTTGGAATATCAGTGTAATGGACTCTACAATACGATATTTTTGTGGAAGAAAGTCTTTATTGTTCAAAACACCTGTATAGGGCAGCCACATGGTAGAACTGTGTGCATGCATACCCACACACTATACAAGCACACCTAGGGCAACCCCATACCTACACACACCACATCACCACGCCCATATCAGCTAATTACACCCCTCAACCACACACATGGTGTCAAATGTATGGCCCACCCTCAGTCTCTGGCAAACCAACAACACACCCTGTGCATATGATGATACATGTGCCACATCACTGTCATCCATAGCAATGATGTAAGGACAGGCTAATATGGTTCTAATGCACATGGTGACTGTACTACAGTGTACCAATGTACTGCTGTGTAACATGTTGTCAGCTGTAATGTTTAATGCTTACATGTCAGGTAATGTAGCTGTCCAGCCATGATACAATACAGCTGTTAGTAACACTGAGTGATTGTGGTTTCCATAATGTTATCCATTTGTATTGTAGGTGTACATGTGTCAGCAGGAGGATGGTCTGCAATCATATTCCACAAGGGGTATGGCACTGTGATGACACCATGGCTGTGACATATCCTGGGTACAGTTGAACACATGTCATAGGTCTGTATAACAGTTACTGCCTGTGCCACATGGGCAGATGACTCCCTGGGACATGTATAATCAGCAACCTGATGTAGATCCATCCACATACATGCACAGTCTTACTTGGCAACACAGGGACTAGACCCCTAACTAGGTATGTAGTGCTACTCATGTGTGTGGCTTTCATTGCACACACCACACAGCATTTAGGATGAGGTGTGTTCCGGATTACATGTTACATGCAGAACATCCCCAGACATGTACAGTATGGTAATGGGGGATGTAATGGTTGTATGTGGACAATACATAGTGTGACATACCATCATATACACATTAACAGACACATAACAGGCAGTCACACATCTGAGAGACCTGTGCCTATTGGCTAACTAACTTGTCAGTGTGTCCAATGTGTTTTAGGTAGCCTACACACAGGACATGCAAAACCAGGCTGGATTGTGTTATCAGTTACCTGTATGGTTGATGGTGACAGTGGTTACCATACAGTGGTACATGGGACATGTACCAGGGGTATCATGGTGTAATGACAGTGTACACAGCACCCACACCCCACTGTGGATATTGTACACACTGGAACCCATGATGACACTCTGACATACCCACCATCACACATTGCCCACTACTGCACTACAACTCATTGTCCATCCCAACAGTGGTACTACAGGGATATGCATCTAATGCACATGCCACAGGCATAGTAGGGTGATGCATTGTCATGCCTCACCTATGGGCAGCAACATCACTGTCCATAATGCTGTGTAGCAATGCGCATTGTAATATAAATATGTGGCCTCGTAATGCTGTACCCCACAAATATACACACATGCACACATACACACACTTGCCAGAACTCAATGGATATCCCATGCCTATCAACCTATTTGTACAACACTGTTGTGCTGGTACTGCAAGGCTCAGGTAGCAGTTAGGGAGAGGAGCATAACAGGGTACATGTAAAGTCTGGTACATCAGCAGCCACATCTAACTATGGCAATGGGTTTTGCGGTGGGTGTGAAGGCCCTCATGGTATTCCCAACTACAGGTGTACTAACACACAGACACTGATATTCTCAGTAATGCACACATACACATTTGTCAGTACTGGGGTGCATAGCTACAGGTGGTCATAGGTGTGTGCCTGGCTATTGTCCATGGAGAGATAGGAAGTGTAGGGGATGTGTATACAGTGGTATCATGCCACCTGCCATGTGCCAGTAGGCAGTCTATCGACAGACACCACTGTGGTGACCCTCAGGATGAGAGTGACATGCATCAGCCAATCCTCTGGGTGCCTCCTGCAAATGGCCACTGAGGTGATCCAGTTGGCATGCATGCAACATGTATTACAACACATGGTTAGTGTCTGTGATGGAGACCTGTACCCAAGTATGTTCTGTTGACTGTGGTAGTGTAGTTGAGGTTCCCGTGGCATGTGGTGCATACAGGGTGTTGTGTCCTATCTGTGCCAGTTATGACACAGGCAGACATATCAGTGTCAGTCAAGTATAGGTTGCCTGTATGTATCCAAGCTGGATACCTGCCATCTGCACATCTGTACAGGGACTGACAGACATCATCTTGCCAACTAGCTATGCAGTAGGATGAATGTGTCAAAAGATAGGCATCTGACACCAATATGTATGCCATTACTACATGTTGGAAACCCTCACTTGACATGTGCTGTACATTCAGTAGTCTACAGTTACTTTCCACATGTCAGATCATTATCCAGTAGGGGATATATACTGTGACAAAGCTCATACACCAGGAACATGACAGTGAGGCCTCAGAGTCCATCTATGCATGTGGGGGTGCTTGTTGCCAGTACTACATTTAGCAATCTACTCTTGCCTGGGAAAGCACTGTCAACAGTAGTAACAACATGATACACTACATGCCAGTGTGATGGCATGTAACCTGGGTTACTGCCCTTATATGTAACATAGTCACATGGATAAGAGTGATGTACAGGTCTTATATACTCGAGTGTCCTAGACATGGCACTCACACCCCTTGCTACTGTAATGACGGCACATAGACGCATGTTTTGTACATTTATTTATTTATTTATTTACATTTGTTGACTGGGAGTGTCCGACTGAATGTAGGTCCATTTTCAGCAGAGGCCCGGGGAGAAAAGCTCCACTGTTAAAATAAACAGACAGTAGTTACATTGGATTACATAGCAATTTACAATTTAACATAGCAATTACTTACAACATATTTACAGATGAAGAACATAGTACATCAGTAGACAACTAAAATCTTTATTTGTGAAGTACATAACAGACATTAACAAATGTTACAATAAGAAGTTCCTGCTGTATAATAAGTACTAGGCTTATGAGCATCTGAGCTTGTTATAATCAAGGTAGTTAGTGGAGTGGAAAGAAAGGTAGTGGTTGGATGGGATGGGTGATATTAGAGTGGGAGTTGCAGGGGCATATCCAGCATGTTTTAGGTGCGCTTTTAGTAAAGTTTTGAAGTGGGTGAATGATAGTACAGAGGTAATTGTGGGTGGGAGGGAGTTCCATAATTTAGCTATGGTGCAAGAGAATAGTGCTTCACCAGCAGAGTTATTGGCTTTAGTGATCTGCAAGTGATTTTTGTTGCTGGATCTTAGTGGTCTGGTGGTGCAATAGGGTTGGAGTAGATTCTGGAGGGATAGGACATTTAGTGGATGGTTTACTAGTTTGTGGGTGAGTGAGAGTTGATACCATTGAAGGAGGTGAGGGAGTTCAAGCCAGCCCAGTTCAGCAAGTGAGAGACAATGGTGACTATGGTAGGATGCTCCTGTGGCAAATTTGGCAATTTTGTTGTAGCAGGTCTCTAGCTTGTTTAGATCACATTGCCTTAGGTTGGTATATATTGGAGAGGCATAAAGTAAGGTGGAGATAAGGTGGGAATTTGCTACTGAAATCTTTGCTGCTTTGATGAGAAGTTGCTTATTTCTGTATAACGCTCCTAGTTTTTTGTGGACTTTTTTTATGGTCATGGATATGTGAATATCAAATTTTAGTTTATTGTCTATTTCCACTCCTAGCAATTTGGTGTGTTCAGTTGGGTATATAGTGGTGTTGTCTTTTGCTGTGATGTTAAAGTGAGAGTTGTCTTGAGTATGTTTGGTGGGTTGGAAGATGAGTAGTTTAGTTTTGTTTGGGTTGAGTATTAATTGGGCATCGGATAACCAAGTTTCAACAGAGGAAAAGGCTTCCTGTGTGACTTTTTGCAGTTTGGGTAGGGACTGGGCTGAGCAGATGATGGATGAGTCATCTGCATATTGTATGAGTGTGCCATTTTTGGTGGCAGAGGCGAGATTATTGGTGAAAACAGAGAAGAGTAGGGGTCCAAGGATGGATCCTTGGGGAACCCCTATGGAGACAGGTAGTTGGGGAGATATGTCATTCTGAAAAAAAGACAGGCCAGCAGAAAAAGCAGGAATGATGCAGAGTCAAAAATACAATATATAAAGGTTTATTTGTAAACCCAAATAACCACAGACCGGTTTCGGCAGAATATGCCTTCCTCGGTGTGTTACAGACGAATAAACAGAGGATGAAAAATACATATGCATATATATAGTATGAATTGACCAATGAGCATAAAAACTGCCCTGTCATTCATTAATATTCATGAATAAGAGTAGGGACACCAAAAACAGTGCAATTCAAAATGAATGATACTAGTAATGATAATTTCAAAAAATAAATGCAAAACAGTATACATATTTAGATAGACCAGTTATGCTAAAATATGTATGGAACATATTAATAACATGAGAATATATTATAACAAGACAATATGTTATAAATATAGCAAATAATGGAATGAATTTGATAACCACCCTGATGTAGTCAAAGCAAAGTGCACAGAAATGTGCAGAGTGCAAAATACAGGGGAAATATTCAATATCCTGCTGTACTAGGTTAGCAAAAAATCTGATAAACATATATCATCATGATAAAAAATAACATTATAAAAATATATGTATGATGGAACCAATTGGTATATGAAGTAAGAAACATACACTGAAGTGAATGAAGTCAGAAACATACACTGGCTGACAAGAAGTAAAGTGATACCTGAGTAACGATGTTCATAGGTATATATAGTCATGATAAGTCACCATATGAATGTTGGTATGTTCACATGATAGGATATGTAGTGGACAACTGTGACATAAGAAAAGTTATGGAAATCAAGGTTAAAAATGATCATTGAGTCCTGGACTGAAAATAGCTCCCAAAGTAATGATCCAATATTTCTCCTTCTGATTCAGAATGCCATGCCAGCCCTGTTTATTGCTACGATCACCCACAATTCGATCAGTAATCATAAACGTAAATAGTGCTTGTGGATGTTGGAGGGGGTGTTGGTACATAGCATTGGTGGTCCTTTTGTTTTTGATGTCACTGCGATGTTCATTAATCCTGCTTCTAAGTTGTCTGGAGGTTTGACCCACATAGAAGGCCCCACAGTGACAGGTAGCTAAATATATAACCCAGTCACTACTGCAATTGCCAAATACCTTGCATTGAAAAACCTTGCTGGTGTTCCTGCTGGAGAACTGTTTGGATTTGGTAATCTGTTGACATGACCCACAATGACCACATGGGTGTGTGCCCAAGAGTTCGTGTCCCGTGAGGGTTAACTGTTTGTGAATAGCCCCACCACTGCCTGTATGTTTGTAGTGAGAGAGGTGTGATCCTAACGTTTTACCCCTTTTGTATGAAAACTTGCATTCCTCACCTAGAAGGGATCTGAGCTGGTCATTGGCGAGCAGAATATTCCAATGTCTTTTGATAGTATCACGGATGACATTATAATTCCTACCATAGGTAGTGATAAACCTAATGGTAGGTTGTGCAGTTTCAGTAGGTGGATTCTTGTAATCCAATAATTCCGTTCTCTCCGTGTTCTTGGCTCGATTTCACACCAGATTGATGTCAACATAACGATATCCCCTGTTCATAAATCTGCGGCAGAGATCTGTACTGGCCATATGATGATCCTCCTGATTGGAGCAAAGATTTTTCATATGCATAAAATGTGATACAGGGATGTTTCTGATGGTGTGGCGTGGGTGCAAGCTAGAAGCGTGTAAGATAGTGTTATATTGGGGATATTTACGAAAGACCTTCGTGGACACCATATTGTCCAGGTTTCTGTAGACAGTCACATCCAGAAAGTTGATGGTTTGTTTGTCATAGGTAAGAGAAAATTCCAATCCCCAGATGTTACCATTAAGATATTCAACAAATTCATGTAGATATGCCACATCCGCACGCCACACCAACCAGCAATCATCCAAGTATCAACACCAAATATCCATTTCCACCAGGTATAGATTGTGGGACATATCATAGATCATGCACTCTTCAAAATACGCCATGAATAAATCTGCATATATGGGAGCAAAAGATGCTCCCATGGCAGTACCCTGAAGTGCCAGTAGCATTCCCCTTGGAAATAAAAGACGTTCTTGTCGAGTACATGTTCAGATAAGATAATCAACAGTGTGTTGAATCCTGATGTATACAAGTTGGCCCTGTCCAACCAGTATGTAATGATTGTAATCCAGCCCAGTGTGGAATGCTGGTGTACAGTGCTTTGACATCTAGTGTGCACATGAGCCAGTTGGGTTGCAACTGTATGTTCTGAATGATCTTGAGAAACTGAGTGGTGTCTTGTAATCTGGCCCTGACCAAACCCAAGAGTGGTTTAAGGTGTTGTGTTAGAAATGCTGAGTGGGGCTCAGTTAAAGATCCTATCCCTGACACACCAGGTCTTCCTGGGGGCTTAGTTAATGATTTGTGAATCTTGGGTAATAAATAAAGAATTTGTTTGCGTGGTTCAACAACTTTAAGATGGGACACACACTTTTGACTAATGATTCCCTCCTCACATGCCAAATTCAGGAATAAATCAATTTGACATTTGAAATTGGGAGTGGGATCAAAAGACATTTTCATGTAACATGTTTTATCAGACAATTGTCGGAGACCCTCCAGTATATAAGCATCCAGATCTTGAACAACTACTGCGCCTCCCTTGTCCACTGGTAATACTGCAATTGTTTTGTTATTGCGGAGTTGTTCCAGGGCCAGATTCTCGTTTTGATTGAGATTATTCGCCATCATTGTGTTTCCATAATTCTGAAAATGAAGACCCCTAAGGACAGATTGCATAAATATTGATACATGCTTGTTCATGGGAGGTTGGAATTCCGATTTACCAGATCTGAACTCATCAGATCTTTGAGAGCATGAATTCTCAAAGAATAATTTGAGGTTTAGATTCCGACAAAAGCCCAAAACATCATTCACAACATGATATTCATGGGAAAAGAAGCCAGGTATAAAGTTCAGGCCTTTATTAAGTAAAATTAATTGATCCCCAGTCAATGCCACCCGTGAAAGACTGAGAACATTCTGATTAATAGTTATTGCTTCATTTAGGTCAAGAAATTCTTGATCAGACCCTCCAGGGAATTGTCTATTATGTTTGTTTTTGTGTTTTCTGCTCCCCCTGTGTTTGTAGCCATGTCTAAAGGGAACTGTTTATTGCTCTTTTTCCTATGTGGAGACCCCCTATCCGTAGAGCTATCATAATCAGTAAGTGAGGAGTCTTCTCCAAAGGTACTATTGTAAGCTCCCTCCCTGTTTTTAAGAATAGACCTGGGTCTCTTCCTGATGCGGTTGGGACCCGGACCCTGACCAGGATCTGCAAACCAAACAGACCGGTTTGTCTCAAAGGGACGACCCCTCTGATAGTCGGAGAAATCCCTATGAAATTTCTTTATCTTGCGTTCTTTAGTAATCTTTTCGTGATTACTTAGATCTTTGGATAATTTTTTAATATGTTCCTGGAATTTTGGTGTGGATTCATGTTTCTTGCAATTAGAGCATAAAGTTTTCACTTCCTGGATGTTAATATCCACTATTCTCTCATAATATTTCAACAGAGCGTTCACAAATAACATGGACCCAGCTTGAAGTGCTACCTTCCAATCTTCATTAAGTTTGTCATCAGGTCTACCAACCAAAGGTTGGAGCCGTATTCTCAACCCACGAGGGGCTATATTTGGATTGGCATATGCGCGAAACAATTTCAAATGCCAAATGTTTGATCTCAAAAGCTTGAGCCCTTTAGTGAGTGAGTGAAAAAGCATATCACTATCTGCTGCAGTATGTTGTTCACTGTTGCCGGAACTATTGCCTGGTGAGGTACCAATACCAAATACTCCAATGTCCTCCCTATCGGCAGAATGTTCAGACAATATATTATCAAGGTCCATGCTGTGACAATCTTTGAGTCTAATACCAACAATTGCAGAAACACAGTAGGGTTGGGGATAAACCCACTACAAGAGTGAGTTCTATAATTCAAATTCAGGGTTGTCAGGAGCGAGGAGCCTACAAATAGCAGCAGGAAGAACAGACCAAAAGTGGTCAACTAACAATACCCAAAGGATGGATTATATAATCCCAATGAATTAGGGGGTGTCCACAAAAGAACAGTATAAACTATTTGTGATAATTCCAATGTTAGTAAAGATGGACTAGTGCCAGCCCTGTTGTGTATTGAAATAACCTAAACTGGAATGTGATATCCAATAATGTGTATAAAATAATGTATATAGATGTCCCAATATATCTTCTATGCTGAAAAATTCAAAATAGACATAAATCAGTAACAATGTGAGAATATGAACCCCATATATACAAAGTTACAGGAGACAACAGATCGTAATAAATGATACATAGATAAATGGCAACTTGTAAACAACAAGAAAAACTGTTGGGTGACAGTATCAAAATGTCACAACGTTATAACAAAGATCTAATACTACGTATCTCAAAATTACAGGCTTGATGTATTACCAATGCCTAAATGAACATATGTCAATAGGAAACAAATAATAATGTAAACAATCCCCTGATATCAGCACATGTCAAATATTCAAAGGCACATATGTCATCTTTCCATGAAATGAGATCACATTAGCCAAATATACAGTTGTAGAAAAAATCCGTAATGCAATTAAAACAGAAACAAAAAATGATATATTAATTATAATGTGCAACATAAGGCATTCAATGTCCAAAAACAGGTTCTTTCTAATATTTTGTAAATTAGAAGATACTAGCTGCATGTCCAGAAGTATTAAACAGTTTATAAAGTCCCCATGCCGGGTGGCGTTTAGTTCGTATTAATGATACAACAATCAATTTGCTTGTTCCCCGTCGTGCTCACAAGAGATGTTCGAAAGTTCAACACTTGACTGTCAGCATAAAAACGACCCACCATATAATAATATAGTTACAAAAGTAGCACCTATAATTCACAAGAAAGCCGTATGTTCGTGCTGAAATGCCTGAGTGAGTCTAAGATGTTATGCACCAAAAGTCAAAAAAGAGATGAGAAACCACTTACTTCTGCCAGTGTTCACAAAATGGACATACATGAATTGATGTTAAATGAACGTATATTCCCCTGTAGAAACTTGCACCAAATATTCCAAAATACGTGATCCAACTGCATGATACAAGAAACAAACTGTAGGCCAAACACAAACCCCAGCTGGTGCAGTAAGGACTAGGCCCGTTCTGTCCAACACTTAAAGGCAGTTTCCCAATCCAAAGTTTTGCTATTTAGACAAAGTCCAAAATAAGTGATCCGACTGGATGATACACGAAACAAACTGTAGGCAAAACACAAACCCCAGCTGGTGCAGTAAGGACTAGGCCCATTCTGTCCAACACTTCTGTCTTTAAGTGTTGGACAGAACGGGACTAGTCCTTACTGCACCAGCTGGGGTTTGTGTTTGGCCTACAGTTTGTTTCGTGTATCATCCAGTCGGATCACTTATTTTGGACTTTGTCTAAAAAGCAAAACTTTAGATTGGGACACTGTCTTTAAGTGTTGGACAGAACGGGCCTAGTCCTTACTGCACCAGTTGGGGTTTGTGTTTGGCCTACACTTTGTTTCATGTATCATCCAGTCGGATCACTTATTTTGGACTTTGTCTAAAAAGCAAAACTTTAGATTGGGACACTGTCTTTAAGTGTTGGACAGAACGGGCCTAGTCCTTACTGCACCAGCTGGGGTTTGTGTTTGGCCTACAGTTTGTTTCGTGTATCATCCAGTTGGATCACGTATTTTGGACTATTTGGTGCAAGTTTCTACAGGGGAATATACGTCCATTTAACATCAATTCATGTATGTCCATTTTGTGAACACTGGCAGAAGTAAGTGGTTTCTCATCCCTTTTTTTGACTTTTGGTGCATAACATCTTAGACTCACTCAGGCATTTCAGCATGAACATACAGCTTTCTTGTGAACTATAGGTGCTACTTTTGTAACTATATTATTATATGGTGGGTCGTTTTTATGCTGACAGTCATTGAACTTTCGAACATCTCTTGTGAGCACAACGGGGAACAAGCAAATTGATTGTTGTATCATTAATACAAACTAAACGCCGCCCGGCGTGGGGACTTTACAAACTGTTTAACACTTCTGGACATACAGTTAGTATCTTCTAATTTACAAAATAAGAAAGAGCCTGTTTTTGGACAATAAATGCCTTATGTTGCACATTATAATTAATATATCATTTTTTGTTTCTGTTTTAATTGCATTACAGATTTTTTCTACAACTGTATATTTGGCTAATGTGATCTCATTCCATGGAAAGATGACATATGTGCCTTTGAATATTTGACATGTGCTGATATCAGGGATTTGTTTACATTATTATTTGTTTCCTATTGACATATGTTCATTTAGGCATTGGTAATACATCAAGCCTGTAATTTTGAGATACGTAGTATTAGATCTTTGTTATAACCTTGTGACATTTTGATACTGTCACCCAACAGTTTTTCTTGTTGTTTACAAGTTGCCATTTATCTATGTATCATTTATTATGATCTGTTGTCCCCTGTAACTTTGTATATATGGGGTTCATATTCTCACATTGTTACTGATTTATGTCTATTTTGAATTTTTCAGCATAGAAGATATATTGGGACATCTATATACATTATTTTATACACATTATTGGATATCACATTCCAGCTTAGGTTATTTCAATACACAACAAGGCTGGCATTAGTCCATCTTTACTAACATTGGAATTATCACAAATAGTTTATACTGTTCTTTTGTGGACACCCCCTAATTCATTGGGATTATATAATCCATCCTTTGGGTATTGTTAGTTGACCACTTTTGGTCTGTTCTTCCTGCTGCTATTGGTAGGATCCTCACTCCTGACAACCCTGAATTTGAAATATAGAACTCACTCTTGTAGTGGGTTTATCCCCAACCCTACTGTGTTTCTGCAATTGTTGGTATTAGACTCACAGATTGTCACAGCATGGACCTTGATAATATATTGTCTGAACATTGTGCCGATAGGGAGGACATTTGAGTATTTGGTATTGGTACCTCACCAGGCAATAGTTCCGGCAACAGTGAACAACATACTGCAGCAGATAGTGATATGCTTTTTCAGTAACTCACTAAAGGGCTCAAGCTTTTGAGATCAAACATTTGGCATTTAAAATTGTTTTGTGCATATGCTAATCAAAATATAGCCCCTCGTGGGTTGCGAATACGGCTCCAACCTTTGGTTGGTAGACCTAATGACAAACTTAATGAAGGTTGGAAGGTAGCACTTCAAGCTGGGTCCATGTTATTTGTGAACGCTCTGTTGAAATATTATGAGAGAATAGTGGATATTAACATCCAGGAAGTGAAAACTTTATGCTCCAATTGCAAGAAACACGAATCCACACCAAAATTCCAGGAACATATTAAAAAATTATCCAAAGATCTAAGTAATCACGAAAAGATTACTAAAGAACGCAAGATAAAGAAATTTCATAGGGATTTCTCTGACTACCAGAGGGGTCGTCCCTTTGAGACAAACCGGTCTGTTCGGTTTGCAGATCCTGGTCAGGGTCCGGGTCCCAACCGCATCAGGAAGAGACCCAGGTCTATTCTTAAAAACAGGGAGAGAGCTTACAATAGTACCTCTGGAGAAGACTCCTCACTTACTGATTATGATAGCTCTACGGATAGGGGGTCTCCACATAGGAAAAAGAGCAATAAACAGTTCCCTTTAGACATGGCTACAAACACAGGGGGGGCAGAAAACACAAAAACAAACATAATAGACAATTCCCTGGAGGGTCTGATCAAGAATTTCTTGACCTAAATGAAGCAATAACTATTAATCAGAATGTTCTCAGTCTTTCACGGGTGGCATTGACTGGGGATCAATTAATTTTACTTAATAAAGGCCTGAACTTTATACCTGGCTTCTTTTCCCATGAATATCATGTTGTGAATGATGTTTTGGGCTTTTGTCGGAATCTAAACCTCAAATTATTCTTTGCGAATTCATGCTCTCAAAGATCTGATGAGTTCAGATTTGGTAAATTGGAATTCCAACCTCCCATGAATGAGCATGTATCAATATTTATGCAATCTGTCCTTAGGGATCTTCATTTTCAGAATTATGGACACACCATGATGGTGAATAATCTCAATCAAAATGAGAATCTGGCCCTGGAACAACTCCGCAATAACAAAACAATTGCAGTATTACCAGCGGACAAGGGAGGCGCAGTAGTTGTTTAAGATCTGGATGCTTATATACTGGAGGGTCTCCGACAATTGTCTGATAAAACATGTTACATGAAAATGTCTTTTGATCCCACTCCCAGTTTCAAATGTCAAATTGATTTATTCTTGAATTTGGCATGTGAGGAGGGAATCATTAGTCAAAAGTGTGTGTCCCATCTTAAAGTTGTTGAACCACGCAAACAAATTCTTTATTTATTACCCAAGATTCACAAATCATTAACTAAGCTCCCAGGAAGACCTATTGTGTCAGGGATAGGATCTTTAACTGAGCCCCTCTCAGCATTTCGAACACAACACCTTAAACCACTCTTGGGTTTGGTCAGGGCCAGATTACAAGACACCACTCAGTTTCTCAAGATCATTCAAAACATACAGTTGGAACCCGACTGGCTCATGTGCACACTAGACGTCAAAGCACTGTACACCAGCATTCCACACTGGGCTGGATTACAATCATTACAATACTGGTTGGATAGGGCCAACTTGTATACATCAGGATTTAACACACTGTTGATTTGCTTATCTGAACATATACTCGACAAGAACGTCCTTTATTTCCAAGGGGAATGCTACTGGCAGCTTCAGGGTACTGCCATGGGAGCATCTTTTGCTCCCATATATGCGGATTTATTCATGGTGTATTTTGAAGAGTGCATGATCTATGATATGTCCCACAATCTATACCTGGTGGAAATGGATATTTGGCATCGATACTTGGACGATTGCTGGATGGTGTGGCATATCTACATGAATTTGTGGAATATCTTAATGGTAACATCTGGGGATTGGAATTTTCTCTTACCTATGACAAACAAACCATCAACTTTCTGGATGTGACTGTCTACAGAAACCTGGACAATACGGTGTCCACGAAGGTCTTTCGTAAATATCCCCAATATAACACTATCTTACACGCTTCTAGCATGCACCCACGCCACACCATCAGAAACATCCCTGTATCACAGTTTATGCGTATGAAATGTCTCTGCTCCAATCAGGAGGATCATCATATGGCCAGTACAGATCTCTGCCGCAGATTTATGAACAGGGGATATCGTTATGTTGACATCAATCTGGCGAGAAATCGAGCCAAGAACACGGAGAGAACGGAATTATTGGATTACAAGAATCCACCTACTGACACTGCGCAACCTACCATTAGGTTTATCACTACCTATGGTAGGAATTATAATGTCATCCATGATACTATCAAAAGACATTGGAATATTCTGCTCGCCAATGACCAGCTCAGATCCCTTCTAGGCAAGGAATGCAAGTTTTCATACAAAAGGGGTAAAACATTAGGATCACACCTCTCTCATTACAAACATACAAGCATTGGTGGGGCTATTCACAAACAGTTAACCCTCATGGGACACGAACTCGGGCACACACCCATGTGGTCATTGTGGATCATGTCAACAGATTACCAAATCCAAACAGTTCTCCAGCAGGAACACCAGCAAGGTTTTTGAATGCAAGATATTTGGCAATTGCAGTAGTGACTGGGTTATATATTTAGCTACCTGTCACTGTGGGGCCTTCTATGTGGGTCAAACCTCCAGACAACTTAGAAGCAGGATTAATGAACATCGCAGTGACATCAAAAACAAAAGGACCACCAATGCTATGTACCAACACCTCCTCCAACATCCACAAGCACTTTTTACGTTTATGATTATTGATCGAATTGTGGGTGATCATAGCAATAAACAGGGCTGGCATGGCATTCTGAATCAGAAGGAGAAATATTGGATCATTACTTTGGGAGCTATTTTCAGTCCAGGACTCAATGATCATTTTTAACCTTGATTTCCATAACTTTTCTTATGTCACAGTTGTCCACTACATATCCTATCATGTGAACATACCAACATTCATATGGCGACTTATCATGACTATATATACCTATGAACATCGTTACTCAGGTATCACTTTACTTCTTGTCAGCCAGTGTATGTTTCTTACTTCATTCACTTCAGTGTATGTTTCTTACTTCATATACCAATTGGTTCCATCATACATATATTTTTATAATGTTATTTTTTATCATGATGATATATGTTTATCAGATTTTTTGCTAACCTAGTACAGCAGGATATTGAATATTTCCCCTGTATTTTGCACTCTGCACATTTCTGTGCACTTTGCTTTGACTACATCAGGGTGGTTATCAAATTCATTCCATTATTTGCTATATTTATAATATATTGTCCTGTTATAATATATTCTCATGTTATTAATATGTTCCATACGTATTTTAGCATAACTGGTCTATCTAAATATGTATACTGTTTTGCATTATTTTTTGAAATTATCATTACTAGTATCATTCATTTTGAATTGCACTGTTTTTGGTGTCCCTACTCTTATTCATGAATATTAATGAATGACAGGGCAGTTTTTATGCTCATTGGTCAATTCATACTATATATATGCATATGTATTTTTCATCCTCTGTTTATTCGTCAGTAACACACTGAGGAAGGCATATTCTGCCGAAACCAGTCTGTGGTTATTTGGGTTTACAAATAAACCTTTATATATTGTATTTTTGACTCTGCATCATTCCTGCTTTTTCTGCTGGCCTGTCTTTTTTTCTGGATATTTGGTTTGGGCCGTGCATCCCCCACCTGCATAGAACTTGGTTTGTGCTAGAGATATGTCATTCTGCCATACAATGGATTGTTGGTGGTCAGACAGGCAACTCTGTAACCAGTTGGTGACTGATTGAGAGAAGGATAGGTTATTGAGGACAAGGATGAGTTGTTTGTGTGGGACCATGTCAAATGCTTTAGAAAGGTCTAGGAAAGTAGCAGAGGAGAGATAGCCATTGTTTTTATGCTGAAGGATAGTGTTAGTAAAGGAGAGTAAGGCAGTGGTGGTGCTATGGTTTGGTTGGAAACCATGCTGAGTATTGGAAAGGAGGTTGTTATTAAGGAGGTAGTCTGAGACCTGAGAGTGTATGCATCTCTCTAGTATTTTGGAGATGTGAGAGACAATAGCTATGGGGCAGTAATTGGTTAGTTCTGTGGAGGGTCTGCCTTTGTGGAGGGGAATTATATGTAATACTTTCTACAGTGTGGGAACGTAACTTTCTGACAGAGATCGGTTAATCAAGATGGATACTGGGTAGGCCAGTGCATCAGCTGCAATTTGTAGGTATTCACTTGGGAGGTTGTCTGCTGCTAATTTGGTGGGCTTAAGTTTAGTTAAGAGTTTTTTATGTTGGAGGTCAGTACAGGAGAAAAGGAGAAGGTGGTGGGGAGATTACTAGTTGAAGGTGTGGGTTGGAGGGGAAGGGGGTTGTGTTGTTTAGCTAGTGATAGTATGATTTGTGTGAAGTGTGTGTTGAATGAGGTAGCAATATTTTCTGAGGAGTGAGGGATGTTAGGAGGAGGGGTACTGACTTTACCTGGGTGGAGGATGGAGTTTATGGAGGACCAGAATTGTTTGGGGCTGTGTTGGGAGGAGTCTAGGGCAGACTGGTAGTATTGGAATTTGTCTTGTTTTATTAGCTTTTTTTACTCTATTGCATAGTTCTAGGAATTTCTGTCTAGTTGAGGGGGTTTTGGTTTTGCGCCAGTGCTCCCAGTTATCCCTGTTTTTCATTTCTGACTTAGTGGTTTTCTGTAGCCATGGGGAGGGTTGTGCTTTGGTTCTGGAAAGTCTTATGGGGGCATGGTAATTAAGGATGCTCAGGAAGGTAGTATTAAAAAATTCAATTGCATCATCAAGACTGAGGTGCTTTAGAGGATGCAAGTTACATTCTTTGAGAGATGAGATGAATGTGAATGGGTTAAAGTTTAGTCTTTTATGTATTTGATGGTAGATGACAGGTTTAGCTAGGTATTTTTTGAGTAGGAATGTTGGGGAGTGATCACTGAGGCTATCTGATAGGCAGCCTGTTATATATGACTGGGGACTCTTACTGGCTAGTATCCAATCCAGGGTAGTGTGCTTGCTGGAGTTTTTATTTATCCTGGTTGATGACTGGACTAGTTGGATGAAGCCATGAATGTTCACATGATGGGTTGGATGGTTGCCAGAACAGGATTGCCAGTCAATATTGACATCACCTAAAATGATAGTTTCTTGGGGGAGATGATGGGTAGACCAGCTGAGGAGGTTTTCTAGTGGAGGGATGTTTTGGCCAGGTGGAAAGTAGCATCTAATTGTGTTGATGATTTTGTTTTGGTTTATTTTGAGGTTGGTATATATTATTTCTTCATTGCCTATTTGTGGAGCTGATGATTTTTAAGATCTGCATGTTTAGATGCTGTTTAAATATTATAGCTACACCGCCTCCTTTCTTGTTTAGCCGGTCTAATCTTAGTATGCCGTAACCGGTAGGTACATCGTTGTACATGGCATTACATACACTTATTACAGATGTCATTACCCTGCTGTGTTGTCAGACTGGGATGAGAGCACTGGTTACCAGGGCTGAGCCATGCTTAGGTGTCAGCATTGCTGCATTATAACAGCTGAGCACATTTGCGCACTGGTAAGCGAAGCCTATACTGTGTAAGCGCCCATACATTTAACCTTACATTAGCACTGCTTAGCTTCATGCAAACTCATGCAAATGCACTTAAAGCTGCTCAAAAGTGCCTTAACCATTCTGTATCCAGCAGCCCTTATTTTGTCCAGCAACAAAATAAACAGCCCTTGCTGGTCTTGAACCCAGGAGCCTGTACACTATAGTCACAGCAGTTAATCAGTACACCATGACAGCTGCAAAGATAGCTGTTGTTTTCCTAATATATCTGTCAATACACATATTGCATTGTACTGAACAATTGCTGTGACTTCCACAATTGTTTAGTACTTGTTAGTGATATTACTGTTGCATCACATATGTTGTTATATTTAAATATATACATATCAGATACATACGATGTGATACATTTGGGAAGGTATACACAACAGTAATGTTTACACATGACAAGGATATGGATATATACATGTACATATGTAGATATATGTCTACATGTACATACACATATATATTCATATATATGTATTTATACACATCTGTATAGTGCATCATATACATGGCCATTTATAGATCTCTCTCTCTCTCTCTCTCTACATATATGTATATATATATATATATATATATATATATATATATATATATATATATATATATGTGTGTGTGTGTGTGTGTGTGTGTGTGTGTGTGTGTGTGTGTGTGTGTGTGTGTGTGTGTGTAGGTACATCCTGTATGTACAGATATACCTATTTATGTTGGTATATATGTAGATATCTATAAGTATATGTGCATATATATCTAAACAGATATACCTATTTATGTCAATCTATATGTAGATATCCATACCTATATGTGCATATATATATCTATACATCTGTATATGTGTAGACATATATAGCTGTGTATATGTATATATATATATATGCGTTTACATATGTATGTATATATGTACATATATATATATCCATATATGTATGTAGATATGTATATGTCTATATATCAGTATAGATATATGTATATATATATATATATATATATATATATATACATATATCTATATATATATATATATATATATATATATATATATGTTTACCATATGTCCAGAACATGGAGTAGAGTCCTAAATTAGCACCAATAGTCTCAACCTCATAGTGCAAGGGGATGTCATGTATGTATTGCAGGTATATATGCAGACTGCTGCTACTGTAACAGGGGTTGTCTTAACAGACATGTTGTGTGTGGGAGGTCACATCTGCTTTTGACATGTACACCATCGGTTACTGCCAGACATCCTAAGGACATCATAGTACAGTACCACTGATAGCACAGTAATGATCCTGCGGGTTACAGCAGAAATATGTCCAATATATGTGGACAGTCTGGCAGTCTCTGGTGAGTCCAGAGGTGTACACAGATCCCTTTCATGTGAGACATGTGGACCAAGCCTGAAAATGTGGATTTTAACAGCCATGCACATGGGTATATCACATAAATACTGGACTACATATGTCCACACAGTTTATGCATTCACACACGCTTGTCTGTCCTGACACATAATAACTGGTGGTGCAGAGGTCACATGGTCACATACTACTCAGTAGTTAATGACATACATCTATACAGAATCCCACTGCTTTGTCAGAAATACACAACAGTTATCGTGGCCTGGAAGCAGTATGTCTTGTAAATATCTGGACATAGCACACTGGGTACTTAGACTAAGCTGCTTGGCATGCAACAAAGCATTGTGCAAACTACACAACACTGGACTACATTTTGTATGGGGGAATACACATATACCTGAAAATATAGCAGGCTCTACAAACATGTCACAGCACAGCGTAACAGACACCTGTGAGAAAGTGCATACCCACAACCAATGTGAACACAGCCAGAGCCACATATGGTACACAAGCTTAATATGATGCTATATGGACTGCCTGATAAACACCATCCCCATATGTGCCATTCACATGCTAACCCTTCATAAACTGGGTCACAACACAGTGTGATCCAATGCCTGTCTGTGGGATGGGACACTTGTGTGTTTAGCCCTACAAACATGTGAGCCAATAGGGTACCATACACTGGAGCAGCATGTAACATCAGATAGAACAGGACCAAGAACAATGGCATCTATCACAGTCTGTGCACAGGCCAAGGTACGTATTCGCAATACACATGCTGTCAACAATCACCATAAGTACACAGACCCCAGTACTGTACACACAATTGTAGAATGGCAAGGTTATGTCCTCAGAAATAACCCCCTCTATACATAACATGTCTAGCAGTCTGATATCTGACTGGCTTGTTATCAGGTTGTTGCTGTTGTTTTTCTTTCGGCTTTTCCCAGTTAGGGGTGGAACTCTGGTCCACTAATGATTGGCAGTCGATTTTTTTTTTATGGTGCTGAGGTGCCAGCCCAACGCCCAACTTTCCAACGAAGGCACGCCCATTCACACATGTCTTTCTAACAACACTCGACTGCTGGGAGGACATGCAGACTCGACACAGAAGGCACTCCAGCTGAGAATCAAACAGGAGAACCTCTTGCTGTGAGGCAATAACACTACCGCTGCACCACTGAGGTTTGTTATCAGGTATGATGTCAATAAATAATGGTGTACAAAACATATGCACCTCTTTCTGCATGACATATGTACAAAGTTTGACAGACTTGTGGCTGGAACCACAATCACTGGGCCAATATTGGCATGTTGCTGTGATACCCTCATACATTTACTGTTGTAACATGGTTTGTTGTGACATATGTCCTATGAGGGATATGAAGTCAGTAACTCTCATGGCTGTCACCATGTACTGACTGCAATCCTCAGACTATGCTTCTGCAGTTCTACGATAGATGATGTGTTAGTAAAACAAGAAACATATGACTCCAAACACTGCTCAGTCTTCAGATAACCCTACAGGTGGGTGTTTCCTCAAACACATAACACTGTCATGACAGATATTAAATCATGTAGACCAGCCATATCTACACACACCCTGTTAAACCAACACTTGCATTCTGTATTCATGTCTGGCACATCCCCCTCCTATTTGTTGGTCTGTCACCACAGTGTATGTAAATTCCAATACCATCTGTGATGCTGTTTGCCAAACACCAACATGAGGTCCTGCTCACAATGAATGAAAAGGCCCAACACCCACATGATCTTCCTAGATATTGAAATTGTTTCCATGCAATTGGCTATGGGAATGTTAGCACGGCTGTTCCACATGCAATAAGCTAGAGTGAGACAGAAATTCGTGCAGAGGCCATCAGCTGATCTTGGGCACCACTTACAAAACACAAGCTGCTACCTAAGCACAGCAGGTGTACTTCTCCACATCCACCAGAGAGGGAGTGAGAGAGACAGAGACAAAGTAAGACAGGAAGGGGGTGGGAGAGTAAAATCTAAACAAGTTTGTGTCACACACTTACCAGTACAGGGTTTCAAACTCCTGACTGACTATGTATTGTTATCACATGTCTATGCAGTTATTGCATGTGCTACATAGCTTATGTGTGTGTGTGGGGGGGGCTGTCCAAAGGTATATGTGATGGTGAGTGACATCTACAACAGTGATATAGGAGCAATAAGGCAGGTGTAGTACACGTGCCTGTCCACATGAACAGGTGTTAACATCGACACACCCACACTATCTCAGGGACTCACACACATCAACACAGTTGCCAGGGTCAGGAATAGACTTCTTAACTAGCTAGTTTGCCACAATATAGTAATACACAGGTATCACATGCACCACAGGGTTATGCGGATGATATATGGGCAAAGGGTATGTGAATGTGTTTGATATCAGATGGCAAGCTTCAGTAGTCCAATGGGAGGTGTACTGAGTGTGAATGGGGTCAAAATCATTATACTCCACACAAACAGATACAGGGTGCCAGTACTGACATGCATGGGTGCATTGCTTCACAGGTGCGTAGTGGTTGACTGTGCCATAAGGCTGTACTAGGTTAGGTGAAGGGTATACCTTGGCATCAGGCCGCATGACAATGGTCTGCAGTGTGGCCCAGGGATGTGTAGTGTCTGGATTGGCCCACACAAGTGGCTACTGTATTTACTATCCAGTCATCTGGATTACTATTGTGGGTGGCCAGTGCTGTGCAATGCTTGCCATGTATTTGTCCCATAATCCATGACATGGTGGTGTCTAGGATGTGCACATGTCTCACATGCATGTTCTGTGACATGTGGAACTGTACCTGGGGTGTCCGGGCCATGTTGTGTGCACAGATTGTTATCATCAGATGTGACATTCCTGGCTTCATGTGGTGGGAACTGACAATGGTCAGCAGGTTGACCATGCACCTACATTAACAGCATGATACAGGTATTTCCTGGTGTCAGTGGCATCTGTCCATACAGGGCATGTGTTTAAGGCATGGCATGTCCTTTGTGGGTCACATTTGATGGCACTGCATTTGTTGCAGGCATCCAGTGGGGAACATAGTGAAGGTGCACTGTCTGCAATTATGTGCCTATTGTAGTAATGGGACATGGTGCCATGACCTCTGTAGTCTTCTGCAATCACACCATGGTTACTATCTGTGGGCAATATGCAGGGAACTACCAACAAAGCAGTTGTTGCCCAGCCAAGTGTGTTTGTGTATGAGATATGGTTTAAGAGTGTTCTCTGGGTAATGCAAGGGTTGCCTAAATTGTTCACCAGGCCTTGATGTCACATGTAGGGCTATGGTTTGGCAACCCCAGCCTCTCTGCTGTTTGATATCTTTTATCCTTGTAAGGTAGAAATTGTGACACATAATAGGCCCACCATATAAGAAATTTGCAAAACCCACTCCCCAATGAGTCCATTTGTTACACACTCACAGCCACCTCCACACAGGATACAAATGACCAACACATAGACACACACAGAGTTTCACAGTTGTCCTGTCTGGGACTGGAACTCCTACCTAACTAATAAATCACACTACATCATTACACAGTTATTGCATGCACCATGGAGATTATGGGGCTATTTTTCCCCAAAGGTGTATTTCAAGATGAATGACATCAGCAGGCTTGCCAAAGAAGAGCAATGGAGGGTGTATTGACTGTGAATGGCCTCAAAAGCATTGCTCCCAACACAGATAAACCAAGACACACACAAACATCCACACTTGCCATGTCTGGGAATAGAACCCCTACCGAACTAGTATAATCACACTATAGTAATACGTTGTTATAGGACACACCACAGAGATTATTAGGCTACTTCTTCCCCAAAGGTGTATTTCAAAGTGGATGGCATCAGCAGACTTACCAAAGAAGGGCTATGGAGGTTGTAGTGAATGCATGGCCTCAAAAGCATTGTTCCATATACAAACAAATACACACACTTGTCATGTCTGGGAATAGAACCCGTACTGAACTAATACATCACACTGTTATAGGACACACCACAGGGACTACTGGGATACTACTTTCCCAAAGGTGTATTTCAAAGTGAATGAAATCAGCAGGCTTGCCAAAGAAGGGCAATGGAGGTTGTAGTGAATGTGCACGGCCTCAAATCCATTGCTCCATACACAGACAAACATCCATAATTGTCATGTCTGGGAATAGACCCCTACCAAAATAGTATATAACATGACAGCATTACACTGTTATTGAACACACCACAGAGATTATTGGGGTACTCTTTCCACAAAGGTGTATTTCAAAATGAATGACATCAGCAAACTTGTCAAGGTTGGGCAATGGAAGGTGTAGTTCATAAGTTCATAGGGTCATATGTTGATACTAGCCTATCGGCCCTAGGCCCTTTACATGCCTAGACATGACATCCTATGACTTCCCACAATATATACTTCCCTGCACCCCTGTCTAGCATGGCAGCTGACATGATCCCTGGGGTGAATGTCCTATCTCCCATCCAATCATCCAGGTTCTTGTTGAAGAGAGCCAAAGGGGCACTCTGCTTGACATGTGTGTGAAGTCTATTCCAGAGTCTGGGAAGTCTCTAGGTCAGGAACACATCCCTCCTGCATGTGTTGTTCATTGTGATGACAGGATTTGGATCCCTGGAGCATGTGGCTGTGAGGGTTTGGATTTCTCTAAGTTTAGCATTTCCAACAGCTGTGGGCTTGACATGGCATGTTATGTTTAGCAGAGATTGCATCTGAGAACACAATACATGACAGAGTAATGCTGGCTGATTTTCAGATGGTCAGCATAGGGCATCTGGTTTAGGCCTGTGGTCGTTTCATTAGGTATGTCTGCAGCCTCTCTACCTGTTGCAGATGTCTTGTGAGGTACATACATGACAGGCTGTTATAGTCTGTACTGGGTTTACTGAGAGATGCCTACAGTGGGACAATGGTCTCTTTTTCCTGGATGTAAAGCCCTTAGTGGGAAGTGTGCCACATAGGTGGGTTTCCTGACTGTTGTGGTGATGTGGTTATCAAAGGTGAGACCACTGTCCGCCTGTGTCCCTATGTCTGTTATCACACTTTAGGTGTTTAGTGTACTGCCACCTATGTGGTACTTCACAGATACATGTCCCTTCCCAATGGGGATAGCTATATATTTCTTGGAATTGATCTTGAGGCCATGGCTCAGGCACCACACATGTCTTTCTGTAAGTCCCTTCTGCAGAATATCCACATCATGTGGGGATTCAATATTGGCTCTCAGTGTGCAGTCATCTGCGACCTTTGTTTGCCAGTGTCCCTTACTGTTGGACTGCACTTCAGAGCAGTAGATGCCGAACAAGGACGGTGACAGGACTAAACCCTAAGGTACTCCAACTGTCACTTGCCTGGAGCTTGGGTTGGTGTCACCTACATTTACAGTGTGGGTTGTGTCAGTACAGCAGTTGGCAGCCCATCAGGTAACATTGGGATTAATGGCCAGCATCATACATTTATCTATGATTTCAGACTGGGGGATGGTTTTGAAGGGCTTAGCAAGGTCCAGATAGGCTGTGTGAACCACCTCACCCTCATCCACAGCTCTGGAGATGGATTCACAGTTGTCATTCAGGTTGAGGTGACATGATTGGCCCTTCGCAAACCAAACCTGGTTAGGGTCCTGTGTTTGCAGGTTGCCAATACCTTTGTTTTAATTTCCATGATAATACATTCCATGGCCTTGCAGAGCAGGCACACCATACTGCTGGGGCTGTAGTTCCCAGAATCCAAGGTGGCTCCCTTCTTGTGGACTGCAATAAATGTAGCTGTGCGCCACACAGTGGGCACAAAGCCTGAGGTGTGGCTATGATTAGACATGGCACTTAGATGAGGTGCAAGTTCTGTTTGTAGCTCATGTAGTACACAGCCCGGGATGTTGACTGGTCCCATGGTTGCTGTTGTCATAGCTCTGTAGAGTGTGTTTTTTACCTATGTGGCTGTTATTACTGGCATATGACAATCTATCCATGTTGAGATGGGCCCTGTGTGGGAGGAGGGTGCAGTTGGCATTGAATCAATCTGCCAGGATATTGGCAATATCCCTGGGAGGAGTAGATTTAGTACCATCCTATTGCAGCCCACAGCAGCTCTGAGCATTGCCATTTAAATTCCTCACATAGCTATGGAATGGCTTACAGTTGTGTTTGGCATCTGTGGCTATATATAATGTTCACGACTAGCCTTGGTGGATGTTATGAGGGGTCTCTGCCTTCTACTGTAGCTGGTAAGGGAGTATTTTGCAACCTGGAAAGTCTCCCATTTCTGCAAGAGTTTCCTCCTTTTGTTGTACGGTATGTTTATGGCAGGGTGCCACCAGATTGGCATCCTTTTCTTGGATGGGGAGCATCTTGGTTCACTATTGGATGGCACAATTCATGCATGAGTGGATGTGCTCATACAGTGCCTTCATGTATGATTCAACAGTTGTCCTTTCAGTTCCCTTCTGCATGGGTGTCATGATGTTAGTCACATCTGACAAGTGTAGCATGACATTGGCTTTGGAGATGTGTGTTACAGAGGTGTCCTTACTGGGGTGAGGGGGAGGGATGTTGATGTTAATGGTGATTAGCTCATGGGCATACCTGACCACCAATGGGGTGACCATAGGTGTGGAGCATTAATGTCCCATGTTGATAATGACCAGATCTAGGATATTTGAGCCCCTAGTGGTATTATGGATTACATGTTCCAGGGCATTGGAAATTATGACTTCCAAGAACCATTGGGCACACATGTTGGTACACACGTGGTTTTCCCAGTTAAAGGCAGGGTAGTGTAACTCACCCAGTATTAGGGTGTTTGCTTGTATCATGATATTTCACAGTATGTTTCAAAGGCTGTATTGGGAATCATGGGGCATGGTGAGGGATCTGTAGCAAGCTATACAACGTGGAATGCAGTCTAACCTGCTGTTAGTTGCACTGGGGGTATTTCAGAGGGTCTATATTAGAACACTGAACATTCAAAATGTTGAGTGTTCTAATATCAAACCCTACCAATCGAAAATACCAAACATCGAATGTTCAGAACAGCAATTTTTTTCCTAGGGAAACAATTTGCTGTTCCAAAACACATACACACAACACAAGCACACCAAACAAACAGCAATCCACACACATACACCTAAAATCTTACACCTAACCCTACACTAAAGTATACACACACCACTAACTATCCACTTACCTTAACCCAAACCCTAACCCTAAGGTCCGTCACTATCACACACTCACCTCACCCGTGCCTTAACCCTAACTCACCTAACCCACCCTAACCATCATGTCCACAAAATTGCACACATACCTAACCCGCGCCCTAACTCACCTAACCTGCCCTAACCCTCATGCCCACACAATTGCACACATACCTAACCCACACTCAATCGCACACTTACCTGAACCTCACCCATAACTTTCCAACAGAGCGCTAAAAATACCAAAGCAACAGAAACAGACAACCAAATTCTTTCCCTAGGAAAGAATTCGGATTTGTGCTTCTTCGATATTTTCGATATTAGAACACTCGACACTTTAAATGTTTGGAGTTCTAATATAGACCCTATTTCAGACACATTCTGTTGGGCAAGTAGCCTGGTGGTGTGAATATCCTTGGTGAATATGGACACTCACCCACCTTTATTATTTTGGTCCTGGTTTGGTGGTCAACAGGTGTGGTGAGAGCTGCACCTGGTATTGCAGGGGTGCTTTCTGGAGGCTTGGATCAGGTCTTTGTTCCTGCACAATTGTCAATGTTCTCCATTTGTAGGTATGTGTAGTGACTATGAATGGCCGAAAAAACATTGCTCCTTCGACACAGAGTTTCACACTTGCCATGTCTGGGAATAGAACTCCTACTTCACTAGTTTGTCACACTACAGCATTACACAGTTATATGATGCACCATGGAGATTACTTGCCATGATGGGAATAGAACTCCCACCTAATTAAGTTATCACACTGCAGTATTATACATTTACAGGATGCGCCACAGATATTATTTGGCTACTTTTTCCTCAAAAGTGTATTTCAAAGTGAATGACATCAGCAGGCTTGCCAAAGAAGGGCACTAGAGGTTGTAGTGACTGTGAATGGCCTCAAAAGCATTTCTCCCTATACAGATGTACTAACACACACACAAACATCCACACTTGCCATGTCTGGGAATAGAACTCCTACCTAACAAGATTATCACACTATAGTAGTATGCAGTTATAGGATGTGCCCCGGAGATGGACTACTCCTCCCCCAAAGGAGTATTTCAAAGTGAATGACATCAGCAGGCTTGCCAAAGAAGGGCACTGGAGGTTGTAGTGATTGTGAAAGGCCTCAAAGCATTGCTCCCTACACAGACAAACTAGCACACACACACATCCACACTTGCCATGTCTGGGAACAGAACTCCTACCTAACTAGTGTGACTAGTCTAAAAAGCATTGATCCCTACACAGACAAACACACACTTGTTACATCTGGGATTAGAATTCCTACCTAACTAGTACATCACACTACAGCATTACATAGTTATAGGACACACCACCGAGATTACTGGGCTACTTCTTCCCCAAAGGTGTACTTCAAGGTGAAGACATCAGCAGGCTTGCCATTGTAGGGCAATGGGTAGGGGGTGTGTGTGCATGGGCCATAACCCATCCATCTAGAGGCAGACACACCACACTCATGCACATACAGACTTATATTCCGCAGGTACATGTATAGAACTGCTAGAGGACTACTGACCTGTACAGTCATGTTGCACAGTTAGCAGTAGCACCACAGACTCTATAATGCTGAGGGGTTCCAGAGGCAAATGTCTATGGTGATTGACATTTACACATCATGTGGTTTTAGCCAACTGGCTATGTGTCAGGTGGGACAGGCCTCATGATAGATGGCTCTTTGTCACTGTCACACTCTTCCACACATCTATGTATGTGTACTTTTGGCATATTATATAGTGTGTTGTGCTTGGATATATGTGTGTATTCCTATCCAATGTGTGTGCAAAGCATGACTAGTGCATACTGAGGAGTGTTTGCACTAACATCTGCAACTGTGAGATATGTATGGTCCACTGTTGTTGCCAGACCTGGGCTTTATTTTACCCAGTATGGCCTTTCAGTATTTTGTTGTCTGACATAGCCTTCATTTCTCTAAGTGGGAGCATTCCCAGTATGACCTTCTGTATTGGATGTGTGAATCCATTCCAGGTAGATTGTACTCCAGTGCAGACTTTTGTGTTCTACACCTACAGCTAGCAAACTGTTTCTGCAGGATATCTGTAGATCAGTTGACAATATGGGGTCAAATTGGACAGAGGATAGTGAGTTGCTGTAGGTAGTTGTGTCTGTGTTGCTTCTGCTACATGGTCCTGGTATTAGTAGAGATATTCAGACATGTGTACTGTTATACACTGTGATGTTTTATGTCATCAGATACTGTCAGGTAGACATTTTTGCTTACAGTGATGTCCTGGGAAACATAGGGTGAATGCAGATATGTCCAGTATTGTGGTCAAATGCCTACATATTCTTGCACACTCATGCCATTCTGGAGGGGGAACTGCAGACACTTGCTGCTGGGTCTGTATAACTGGTTCAGCACATTGGAACAGTGGTGGCTGAGGATCCCATACTTGTACATCAATCAACGTGACAGTATGGCCATATCTTGCTGTGGCAATACCTCACAGCTGTACAGGTTTACACAAGTTACCCAGAAGCAGGGGTCATATTTCTGGACATTACACCTACACATTGTGGTTTATGAGCAGGTTTGTAGCCACCCATTCTTGTGTTTTCAGCCAGGGATAGTATGTGCACACAGCTGAGTTTTGGACTTCACACACTCCATGCTCTCCATGCTCCCACCCCCACTCTATTATTCCATCCTCTTCTATACATTATGCAAACATTCTCTGATATTTCCCCTATAGTTATCACCTCATCACAGAAGTAATTTGGTGTTGGTCCACAGATCATGCATTAGGACATGGTGGACATGTTACTGTGATTTGTCCACATGGCCTTGCATATGGGTTCTGTGGACTGTGCTATATTGTTATTTGGGAGTCCATGACATAACATACATTGGCAGTACAGGTGAGACATTGGCCTTTGGCAGTGGACTGTAGGCCATTTGGTAGTGATGCAGGCCAGCTGTAGCAGCCTGCTGCATTCTGTCAGTACTGCGGTCCCAGACTGCAATGCAGTATAATCCCCTGGGGTGACAGGGTAGGTGTGCTAGATATTCATGCCGATACTTTCTGTCAGTATTGATCTACTGCTGTTGATGCTGGCAGGGTGCTGCTTACAGCTAGGGACACACCTGCATGGGACACCTGCTCTGCATGCTGCATTCTTTCACCACTGCCATACACAGGTGGGGATCATATTGTACTCATTCCCAACAGTAGGGATATGACCGGACAGGTATCTGTGGGGGGTGGTTGGGTGAGCTGGGTGCATGTGTGCTATGGACACTACTTGCATCTGACTCACAGATATGCATGGAGCATTCCACTTATGCTGGCTTGTGCGGGGACATCAGCTGTTTCTCAATACATCATTCCTATGACCTTTGTGGTCTGCCAGTGTTTGGCCAGACAACATTGGTATTCCCTACTACAAGCCCAGATAATTTGCTGAAAACCTGTATGTATAATTCCAAGGGTGTGTCCATTTGACAGTTACATATTATACACTGTCTGTCGGGGGTACTTCCCCCTGTGTACTGCTTGTATATCCGGGCTGACAGTCATGCCATGTCCATCTTTCAGATGGTGACACATATTACTTCCAAACATTTACTATGGCTTACTGCCAGAATGTGTTATACTGAGAAGCATTGTGTTTGGCACTGCACTTGTGAAGACTTGGCCCTGTCATCAGCAGTACTGGTCAATGGCCACCAGGACAAACCTCACCATGCATACATACTGACCACTCTCACACAATATACAATACACACCAACTTAACACACGCAGACCTGCATATTGTACACAAGCTACAATCTATCCTGCTACCTTGGCCACTTCAGGTAATCTGTGCCCCAGTTCATACATGTTACTACATGTTTACATAGGATTGGGAGGGCACACCTGTGTGTTACTATGTTTCTACATAGGAACGAGGGGGGGCAGACCTGACTGTTACTACATTTCTACATAGGATTGGGGGGCACACCTGTGTATTACTACATATCTACAAAGGAATGGGGTGGCACACCTGTTTGTTCCTACATGTCTACATTGGATTGGGGAGGCACAACTGACTGTTACTACATTTCTACGTAGGACTGGGGGGTGCACCTGACTGTTACTATATTTCTACATTGGATTGGGGGGCATACCTGACTGTTACTACATTTCTACATAGGATTGGGGGGTATACCTATGTGTTATTACATGTCTACATAGGAATGGGGGGCACACCTGACTGTTATTACATTTCTACATAGGACTGTGGGCACACCTGACTGTTACTACATTTCTACATAGGATTGGGGGGGGCACACTTGTGTGTTACTATGTGTCTACATAGGAATGGGGGGCACACCTGACTGTT
Organism: Protopterus annectens; assembly: GCF_019279795.1. Taxonomy (NCBI): domain Eukaryota; kingdom Metazoa; phylum Chordata; order Ceratodontiformes; family Protopteridae; genus Protopterus; species Protopterus annectens. The sequence continues at coordinate 1,367,125,260 of NC_056733.1, forward strand.
ACTACATTTCTACATAGGATTGGGGGGGCACACCTGACTGTTACTACTTTTCTACATCAGATTGGAGGGGGCACACCTCACACTTGTACACATTTGCTATGACTGTACTGGTATGTCAGGTACTCCATTCCATTCTGTATTCTAACCTATCATGCTGACTATAGGCATATCAGTGTACTACAGGTCTTAGGTTTGATTGACCTACATTTCAGTTTCTGACTTCTTAACTTTCAGAACTAACATCCCACTGCCTGACCTGTTGTAGTCTGTCTGTGTAGGCCTGGGGAGGGGTTACCCATAGCCATCAATCAGAGGCCTTAACACAGCCTTTGTATGTGTTTGCCTACACCTGTCCTGCTGGCTGAGACTGTTGTTGGGTATGTGAGCCTCCCTGACTGGCATGTGTGTGTCATATAGACACACGTGGCCCAGCACATTTCCTGCAGTGGGTTTTGTCATCATTTGTAGTACTGGCTACTATGGTGACACCAGTATTTGTTACAGATCTCATGCTGCCACTATAGGTGTCTACTATCTGCTGCCATCCCATTCAGCCACCCAATTCCCTTACATGCTCACATCCATACTATAGATGCAAGTAACACATACTACTCCATTTGGTCAGATGCACATAGTACACTCCTTATACATGGTTGAGCACAGGTAGTGTCATGTTTGGCATCCCTTTTACTGTATGTGCGAGTCCGAGAGAGGTGCCATTCAATGGGTCCCTATTGTGTCAGTGTATGTGCTATGTGTTGCCTCTTTGCCAAGGCCAGGGCATACTGGGCATGCCTTCTTCTGCCTACTGGGGCAGGCTCAGGATGTCCCTCTTCCGTGTCACTCTGTGCCTGTGCAGGCCTTGGCAATGGTGGGGGGGCTATGTGGCCCTGCCCCATGCTGTTCCTGCTGCAGCTGTTTCCACAGGATCATATTGTGTAGCATGGCACATACAATGACAATTTGAGTACATGTAGCTGGTGAGTACTGCAAGGCACCACTGGATGTGTCCAGGCACTGGAACCGTGACTTGAGCATCTCAAACACATGCTCTATTATGATTCTGGTCTCTGCGTGTGCCTCATTATGGAGTTCTTGTTCGGGTGTGTGTGCATTTCTGATGGGTGTCATCAGACACAGCTCCACTGCATAACCAGCATCCACCACTAGGTGACAGTAAGGGATGTCCCCATTGGCAAATCTGTGGTACAGGTGCGTTAGTTGCCAGATGTGAGAGTCGTGATAGCTTCAAGGGCAGCCAACACACACATTCATTATAATGCCCTGGGCATCACACACAACCTAGCAGTTGATGGAGGGGAAGCCCTTGCAGTTGATGTAGACACTACCCTGCTCACCAGGTGGTGTTTTGATGCATATGTGCATGCAGTCTATAGCATCCACTATCTCAGGGTATCCTGCTATTTGGTGGAAGAGAAGCATATTGCTAGACAACGCCTCACGGGTGTTGGGAAAAAATACGTGCTCACTGGCATGTCCTGACATGGAATCCAGGAACTGGTGGAGTACCCTGGATGCGGATGCCTGTGAGATCCCCATAATATCCCCAATTGGCCTTTGGAAGGTACCTGTGGCTAGTATTCTTAGGCCTACACATATCTTAGTATACACTGGGATGGGACACCTCTGTTAGTTCTGTGTGTTAGGCATGGCCAGCACAGCTCAACAATTTGCTGTAGGAGGTCCCTGTCCACCCTATAGTGCTCCACTATCTCCAGCTCATGTAGCCCCTGATAGGTTACCCTGGGTCTGTACACTCTTCTCCGTCTCTTCACTGTGGGTTGGTCGACAGCATTCTCATCCTCACCACCCTCAGCCTCTTCCACATGTTGATGTATGATAGCTGCTGCAGTCCCTATCATTTTGTTGTTTTTGCTTGTTAAAATTTCCCCGCTTGTATACACCAGTGGTGTAGATTATGTGGGAAAAACCAGAGGGAAAGGTGTTTGCATAGTTTATAGTAGTGTTCTGGGCTGGGATGGGCTGTTGTCTGTGTAATTGGCTGATTCTGATACATTTCACATGCCAGCTATGGTAGTTCTCCTTGATTGCCTTTCTACTGCTGTTTTCCCTTCCCATTGCCTTCCTGTTTAAGCCCAGAGGCACGCCTCACAAACACAGTGCTCAAATGTGCACAGAGCTGCTATTTCCTGGTTTACTTTTTTTTCCTTTAAAACCCGGTGCCTGGCATGCACACCTGCTTAGGCAATGTAAAGAGTGCTAGGCAGCCGCAGACACCACCCCCTTGCTTAGCTCTGCTAAGCTAACCACAAGCTCAAGCCACAGGGCTCCAATATCCTTACAGTATGCCTGACAAACCCCCCTATGATGTCAGCTAACTCTTAGGCTTGAACCATGCTATTTCTGCACTTACACTGTTGGGTGCTGGCTAGGATTGAGGGGAAATCTGGGATTCAGTATCATTCCCCTCATTTGCATAGGATTGCCTGCTAATGCATAGTTACAGGTCCCACACTGAGCCTTCTCCCTTAGCAACCACTATTCACTGGCCATGTTGTCTTCTGCCTGGCATTGAGTATAATGGCAAAATAGTGATTTTTGTTAGAATGCTTATTTCAGGTTATTTTTTATATATTCGGCCAGATCCCATTTGCTCGCCTCTGCCCTATGCTTAAACAGCCACAATCGGCTAAAAAAAATTGAAGTTATTTTTTTTTTATTTTTGCAACTGTTTTCCATGCCATTAGCATGGTTTCCACATACTATACACACTTTATTTGGAGCTGTCATGGCTTCGTTTTGTAGTTTGCAGAAATGTACTCTGTTACTAACCGAGTACATTTCTGCACACTACACTAGACCTACACGGCTGGCTGACAGCTTCCTGGATCACAAATTCACCTCATTTGCATGGTTTTCACCTGCAAATGGAGTAATTTGCATACAGGAGCTGTGTCCGTGCAGGAATAGTGCAGGAGCACTCATGCACATCCCTGCAGCTTACTACTGGATCATATGGCGGCCATATTGCCTCCAGGAGCTCCTGCACTATTCCTGCACGGACACAGCTCCTGTATGCAAATTACTCCATTTGCAGGTGAAAATCATGCAAATGAGGTGAGTTTGTGATCCAGGAAGCTGTCAGCCAGCCGTGTAGGTCTAGTGTAGTGTGCTTGCTGAATCCGGGGGGGCTATCTTGTCCTTAATCAGAGACTGTTCTGACTTTTCAACTGGTCTGGTGGTAGTCATTTCATATTTCATCATCAGTGACAGAAGTGTTAATCTTTGATGTAGCTTTTCTGTTTGCATCCCATAAGTTATGTCAGTTAGTAGAGACAGACAGACAAGCACATTACTTACTGCACAATCTGACATGTCCAAAAGGACTCAACCTCATTAAGCTAAGAGTAATACATTTTCATTTTTCCATTAAAAGGAAAAAAATAGATTTATTGCCTGGAAATGAATGTCTCACTCACAAATGTTGTTAAACTTCCTGGTAGAATATTCACATATGCTGTTTTACCAAAAAATGTGTGCTTCACTCTCTGAGTCTCATTTATGCTTGTCACATGTTTTCTTGAAACATTCCCAGAAAGTAAGACAGTAAGTAAGAAAGTCCCAGAAAGTAAATAATTAAATATATAAATAATTATTGACAAGTTTCGGAGAGCAGAAAGAATCTTGCCCTCTGGAATTTTTGCTTAGTGTCAGAGATATGTCTCCAGTGACACAAATTGGCAGTCTGACTCTTCTTTATTAGTGTGGTTCTTGCAATTATTAGATCTACTTGCAAACTACAAGAGATATCAACAACAAGGCTTTTCTTGTTCTGTCTTCTCAGTAACCTTGTAAACTACCATACATAGTGCCATGTTCTGACATTTGCTCATGTTCTGCATTTTGCATAAGCATGTGACCCCACACTGACAATGAAAATATAGTAATCCACTTAGAATACTGTAGATTAATGTAGATCAGAGTGCACATGCTGTGTGTTCTGTATCTTTAAGAAGTGTCAAAGATGTGCTAGTTCTCTCCTCTCCTGCACTTTTACTGTCTTATTAGTCTAGCACATTACCAGATTTCTTGTAGCAATTATTGTAGAACACAAAAGTGCTACCATCACTAAACGTTCTACAAGGAAACAGCTCCAGTACTTATTATTAATGCCCACCCCTCCAGGCATGTCTAAAGATTAGTTCCCTGTGCTTTCCCCTATTAACCTGGTGAACTTGGGCATTCTGTAGCAATGTAGCAACTGCCTCATGTACACTGACAACCCTCTCTTCTTACCTCCCAACACTCAGACTTGTGAGAGATGCACCTATATATATAAATTGGAAGCCACGCACTCTCCAGCCAAGACCAGAATAGCTGGTCAAGGGGACAAGGTCAGCACTTGCACCACACCACATGGAACACATAGCACTCCAGAACACACACCAGCACTTCCTTCACATAAAAATACAAACCACACACCCACCTTCACGGAGGCTCTCAATAAAAATCTACCCAAACAGTAGAGAGCTCCAAGTCAGAAACATACTTGACCACCACAACACAACACTATTCACGAGACACATAACAGTGTGTCACTCAACCAAAGCCCCTAAGGCAAAACAGCATGTCCAATACACTAGTCATAGGTGACTCGATAGTGAGGCACACTGATGTCCCAATCACTAGGTTGAATAAGGAGACAGTAACAGTCACCTGATTGTCAGGTGCCAGGATCCACCACATAATGCACACACTCTGATCCTTCAACAACAGATACAAATATGACTCTGTCATTGTACATGTGGGTGTGAATGACTTGAGATGTACCTCCATGGACTACATGAAAAGAGACATGGAGGAGCTCTTGGATTATGTAGCCCAGGCAGGTATGACCCTAGGCCTGAGCAGCATCCTACCAAAACCCAGAATGATACCACAGTACAAGCAGAAAATAATTGATTTCAACAATTGGCTAAGTTTCTGGTGTCATTCTAAGGGGATCCAGTATCTGTCTGCCTGGGATGACATGATTGACATACCTCGATGCTTTGCCAGAGATGACCTGCATCTGACACACCTGGGCATCCAGACACTGGCCAAGGCTCTTGCCACCCCTATCGTTCTTTTTTTAGGTGGTGTTCCAAAGACCAAATTACCACTGTAACAGCTACAAACAAATGCTTTCTGAAGGTCTTGCTGCTCAATGCCAGAAGTCTAAATCTCAAAATGCACTCGCTAAAAGCACTCATTAAAATGGAGAACATCAACATTTGTGCTGTAACAGAGACCTGGTTTAAAGCAGCAGAAAGCACCCCTGCACTACCAGGCTATAACTCATTCCACACCTTTCGGCCCCAGAACTTGGACCGAAGCTCCAAAGGTGGTGGTGTTTCCATATTCATAAAGGATGCGCACACCTCCAGACTGGTAGCCCAACATAATGCACCAGTGATACTTCAAGTGCAGCTAACATTGGGTAAGACAGCAATTCAGGTTGTAGCCTGCTATAGGTCCCCGACCATGTCCCAAGACTCACAATCTATATTCTTAAGCACGCTGGAGAATATTATGGTCCAACCTAACACTCTCATACTGGGTGACTTCAACTACCCTTCCATTAACTGGGAAAACTACTCATGTACCAATAAACTTGCCCAACATTTCCTGGAATTCATTAATTCGAATGCCCTGGACCAGATCGTTCTTACTCCTACTGGAGGTAGCAACATCCTTGATCTGGTCATCACTAACATGGGTGACAATTGCTCTACACCAATAGTCAACTACTCCCTGGTTAGATCCGACCACAAACTAATCACCTTGGAAATACACATACCTCCCACCTCCCCAGCCCCCCAACCTTGCAAAGGTAACCATCATGGAAAATGTCTCCAAAGCTAACTTTGGGCTCCTAAAAACAGAGGTGGCTAACTTCATGGCACCCATGCAAATGGAGAATAGTTGCATGACTGCCAAATCGTACACCAATGCAGTGTAAGAACATGTACACAAATGCATGGATCTTGCCATACCCAAAAGAACCAAGATGCTCTCCTCCAAAAAAGGAAGCCAATCTGGTGGCCCACTGCCATAAACAAACTACAACAGAAGGAGGAAACTGATGTGGAATAAGGTGAAGTCCCAAGACTGGAAAAACTCTCTTATCAGCCTCAACAAAAAGTTGAGATCCCTCATCAAATCCTCTAAAGCTAGCTATGAAAACAGAATTGTAGCAGATTGTAAAGACAACCACAAGGCCTTCTATAGTTATGCAAAGAATCTCCATGGCAATACCCATATTTCCTCTGAGCTACTTCACAATGGTACCTCCTATACTGAGCCAACAGATATTGCCAATATACTGGCTGACAGATTCAGTGCCAACTTTACCCCTCTCATCCCCCAAAGGACCAATCACAAGACCAGTAGATTGCCAGACATCCAGTATTACTGCTGCACAGGTTAAAACAGCATTGTCCAAAGCCAAGAATACAGCTTCTATGAGACCTGATAATATCCACGGCTGTGTTCTACATGAACTACAGAGTGAACTGGCACCTCACCTGTGTGCCCTGTTCAATCACAGCCTCAGCTCAAGCTTTGTCCCTACCAAATGGCACACTGCTACAGTCATCCCTCTCCACAAAGGATGAGCGATTACAGACCCTGGGAGCTACAGCCCCATTAGCCGGATGAGGCTGATATGCAAAACTATGAAACGCATCATCATGGACCTAATAAACAAGGATATAGGGACTTTGAAAACTCTGGATCCCACACAGTTTGGTTTTGTGAAGGCTAGATCATGCCTGCTCATCCTGGTTGACTTCTTTGAGTCAGTCATCAGAGCTGTGGATGAAGGCAAGGTGGTTCATACAGCCTACATTTATCTGGCCAAGGCCTTTGATACCATTCCACAATCAGGAATCATACAAAACCTCACTAAGCTAGGCATCAACCCATATATCACTAGGTGGGCTGCAAACTGGCTCACAGATATAACCCACAGTGTGAAAATAGCTGACTCCAAATCAGACTGCCGACCAGTCATGAGTGGTGTTCCACAGGATTCGGTCCTGGGTCCTCTCCTGTTTGGTATCTACTTCTCTGAAGTCCAGGCGAACATGAAGGGACTCTGGCTTATAAAGTTTGCAGACAATTGCAATTTGGGAGCTATTATTAACTCCCCAGGTGATGTTGACATCCTACAGAAAGGCCTCACTGAGACCAACAACTGGTGTCAGAACCATGGCCTTAAGCTCAGTGCCAAAATATGTGTCGTCATCCCCTTTGGGAAAAACCCAGTTCCCATGAATTATCACATTGATGGTAGTCCACTGAACACAGAAGGTGTTATAAGAGACCTGGGAACACAGGTTGACAGCAACTTCTCTTTTGACCACCACATTGCCACTGTGGTCAGAAAATTCTTTTATGTGACACATCTCATTACTAAGGGTTTTGCATCTAGTAAGAAAGAAGTCATTGTCTCCCTCATCTCTTCCTTCATTAGACCAGTCATCAAGTACAATGCCCCATTTGGCATGTGCCTCACTAGACACCAACAGCAACTGGAGAGGCCACAAAAGTACCTCACAAAGAGGATCCTAGGCCTTAAACACTTGTCCTATATGGACAGACTCAAAAAACTAAAACTATTCTCTGTTTCATATTGCCTACTTAGAGGTGATCTCTACTTGACTTACAAAGCCATGTCTGACCCAGCTCTGTTAGAAATGCTACATCTAAAGAAATCCCAATCCCTCCGCACCACATGCTCATGAAACCTCAACCTCATTACCACGATCAATAGAACATGCTGGAGGAACAGGTTCATAACCCAGAGACTGCCCATGGTATGGAATAGAATTCCTATGCATATCAAACAGAGCACCTCAATGGCCCTCTTCAAGAGAAAACTTGATGAGTGGATGGGAAATAGAAAATTCACCCAAGGGATAAATCCAGTGGCTCTACTCGAAAGAGGCACTTTGAACTAAGGTCGGGTAGCATGATGCCAGCTTAATACTATGGGCTGGGCTTGTAAAGGCTCTAGGGCCATTAGCCTAATGCACACCTATGAACCAATGATCCTATGTAATGTGCATGTATAAAGACTGAGCAGGTGCCATACCTAGTGCCATTTTGAGAGTGCAGTCAGAGAGTAAGCATGTATAAATACTGCAGTTAGTTTGTATATAAGTTTCTTAAGTTAAAGTCAGCAATCTTCTATTAAGATGTGTTTCTATAAAATAAATCTGTTGAACAGTACCCACAAAGGGTCTTCTATTGTGTCCATGATAGGAGAGCAACATGGTGTCAGGACCAGGATTGCAGAGAATACAGATTTGGAGACATGCGGTGCAGAGAAGACAGTGAAGGTAAATTAAGATAAACGAGCATGAAAAAGAGCCAGAAAAGAATCAATGTAATGAGAACACGCTCAAACTACTTCTTTCAAAAAAAAAGTAAAACAGAGCATTACAAGGGCAGAAACTGTATTATTAAAGAAGCGAGAGGCATGAAAGGTTTCTTAACTAAAGGAAATGTTAAAATGACAATATTTAAAAAAATGATTATCAGAAAAGTAGAACGAGCATGTTTAAAATGAAACAAGCATGTTTAAGGGCAAAACGGGCATGTTTAGTGTAAAATGAGCACAAGACAAGTACAATGGGCATGAAGAGAGATTAAACGAGGACAAGGAATATAATAAGGGCAAAAAAGGGCACATTAAGCATAAATAAAGCAAGGCAACTGTATGTTTTTAGGCAAAGTGCTGTGTTTGGGCATATTCATATTGTATTAAGGGTATAACTAAAGTTATTTGAAGTATCTAAATGTATGTAAAACTGCTTGCAGTGTGTGCTTATTATTGTGTATGTATTCTGGAGAATTTATGTGTGTGTAAAGTGCGACTATTTCGTGAAGTACAATCAAAGTATAGTCATTTCAAAAAGTTTTTTTGTGCTGGGTGTGTCTATTCACAAAGTGCCACCATTATAAAGTGTTTCTTGCACTGTAAAGAGTTACCTAGCAAGGTACCCCCATTTTGGGGAGATTTCAGTGTGCTGTGTACAGTTTATTCACAAGGTGCAATTACTATAGCAATAACCCATGCCTGGGTGTGGGTAATGCTGGATTTACCCACGGTTGGCGTAGTTTGGTCCCGAGGGCGAAGCCCGAGGGACCAAACAAAGCCAACCGTGGGTAAATACAGCATTACCCACACCCAGAAGTGGGTTATTGCTATTATACCATGACATTATTTAAGAAAAGAAACTATTACTTTTCTTAAATAATGGCATAGTATAATGCCTGTTTACTGCCCTTCCGCAGATGTCTGGTATCCGCGGCAGTTCTGATGTACTGCGCGCCTGCACAGTACATCAGAGCTGTGGGCAAAAGCAATGGAGAAAGCAAGATCTCCGTTGCTTTTTTTTACTGTTTTCGCTATGTTAAATGGGTTTAACATAGGAGACAGTTTTAAAATAAGCAACGGAGATGTCCGTTGCTTATTTTAAAACTGTCTCGCTATGTTAAACCCATTTAACATAGCGAACAGTAAAAAGCAACGGAGATCTTGCTTTCTCCGTTTTAAACCTGTCTCGCTATGTTAAATGGGTTTAGCATGGCGAGACAGCTAAAATAAGCAACGGAGATCTCCGTTGTTTATTTTAAAGCTGTCTCGCTATGTTAAACCCATTTAACATAGCGAGACAGTGTTTTAAAAGTAGTTATACAAATGGAAATAAGTCCGGGCGACCGGACCTTTTTCCATTAGTATAACTCGATTTACAATGTGCACGCTGGCCAATCAGCGTGCACGTTTTGGGGGGGTCATGGTATAATTTGAAATGTTATTGACTTTGAGTTTCTTCTGCCCAGTTCATTTGCATTGTAGTGAGACTTGCATCATGCAGTTGTTTGATATGTTTCTTACATGGATAAGAGGTGATTTCTTGCAATAAAGTGATTTAAAGGTGTTACAGTGCCTCAGAGAGTTGTTTCGCTGTAAAGCCCAAAAGCCTAATTTCAGAAGCACAAAGATACAAATACTGGCATATGTTATGTGTTCATGCCTATTTGCAAAACCCTTCACTGGTATGTGTTAGTATGGCAGATGGATTTTGAAAGCCCTTACTACTTGCATTTGATCAGAATATTACAGAGAATTGGAGAATATTTCAGCAAGAGTATGATATTTTTATACAAGCAGCTTATTCAGATAAAGATACATGCTCCAAGGCATTCATTTTGTTAAACCTAGCTGGGTCAGATGAGATAGAGAGAGAAGGTTCATTTGTGTATGCACCAGCAGTATATGAGGGAGAAGGTGAAAACCATCATAGTGTTCTACAAGCTGAATCAAGGGAAGACCCTGAGTGTTTGAAGTGCAAATTCAGAGAAATGTTTAACTCCTAGACAAATATTACACTACAGAGACATTTGTTTTACATGAGAGATCAGAAACCAGGGGAAACATTTGCAGCTTACATAACTGACCTGAGAAACAAAGCTAAAACGTGTTGGTTTGGTGACTTAAAAGATGAGTTCATAAAAGACAGGCTCATGTGTAGTATTAATAGTGTTGCTGTGAGAAGGATCTTGCTTCGTGACAGTGATTTAACATTGAGTAAAGTCATAGAGTTTTGTCAGATCCATGAAATGACAAAAAAACACACAAGCATGCTTGCGAGTGACAAGAGCATGGTTTCAGCAGGCTCTGGAGCAAATGTAGATAGTATGCAACACATGGCAAACAGACGTAGGGTTAAGCACATGGTAGCCACAGCCACTGCTAGATCACCAGGGAAACTACATAGCTTTCCAGCAAGTTCTATGGCTAGTACAGTTAAAGGAACATCCTCAGTGCAGTACAAGCATGAGTCAGCAAAACCCAAGTCCAGCTTTATTGTTAACTGTCGCAATTGTGGTGCAAATCATGTCTAAAAGAGAGAAATGTTTAGCATTTGGTCAGTAGTGCCACAAGTGTAAAAAAAATGGAACCATTTTCAAAAGTTTTGCAGATCAATTAAATCCCACACAGTTGCAAAATAAAGGTCACACAAAAAAACAGGTTGATCAAGTAGAGACACAACAGTTAGCTTTCTATGTAGATGGTGTATCAGTGCTTGGTGAAAGAGATGATGCAGTGAATTTATTGGCAAAGAGTGAAGTATTTTGTATTTTCCAGATAAATGGCAAATTCACAGAGCTTAAAGTAAACACTGGTGGAAAATGCAGTATTATATCAGCAGACACATTTGTTAGAGTGAGAGCTAATGAGCAACTCAGTGTGACCAGTAGTGGGAAACTTGTTGCTTATAGGAATTCAAATCAAAGGTTCCATGATGCTTTCATGTTATTTGGCCAATAGCTGTTACAACTTGTTATTCTATGTATTCCAAAGGCCAGTACAGTCTTTATTGGGTCTCAAAGATAGTCTGAGAATGAATCTACTTTCTTTTATCAAAAAAGTTCATTACATAAGTGCATCGCCGAGTGCTAATTTTTCTGAAGCCATTTTCTCAGAGTATGCTGATGTTTCTGATAACAGATCGGGCAAACTTTCAGTCATGTATTCTATGAAGTCAGACCCAGAGATCATTCCAGTGGTCAGACCAGCAAGAAAAGTTTCCTTAGCTATGCAGATTAAAGTTAAAGCTCAGCTGGACAAAATGGTACAACAAGGTGTAATTTGTCCAGTTACAGAACCAACTGAATGGGTGTTGTCTATGGTGGTAGCTCACAAAAAAGGCTCAGATAAAATCAGAATATGTATTGACCCAAGAGAACTGAACAAAGCATTGAGGAGACCATATCATCCAATGCCCACAGTCAAAGAGGTCGCAGCTCTGATACCGAATGACACTTTTTATGTTTTAGATGCAAATAGTTCATTTTGGCATGTGATGCTTGATCACAAATCCTCATTACTAACCACTTTTGGTACCCTGTTTGGCAGTTATAGATTCCTAAGGATGCCATTTGGAATAAATTCTACAAGGGAAGTCTTTCAGTGTGCAATGCAGCAAATATTTTCAGGTTAACCTTGTGCTATAATAGATGATTTATTGGCTGGAGGCAATAGTGAAGTGGAGCATAACAGAAATTTAAAGAAAGTTCTAGATAGAGCACGTGAAGTACATTTGAAGCTCAGTCCTCTGAAGTGGAAATTCAGGCTTCCAGAAGTTATGCATGTATATCATTTGTTTACCAGTATTGGTTTGAGGCAAGATCCGACCAAGTAAGCAGCTATTCTTAAGATGTCAGCACCAGACAATGTTCAAGCTCTACAATGTTTCCTAGGCATGGTCAACTATTATACCAGACTTCAGTGAATTGACAGCACCTTTAAGAGAGCTAACGCACAAAAATGTTGTATGGTCATAGTTGGAACATCACCAAAAGGCATTTGAAGACCTCAAACAGAAAATTGCCACTCCACCTATGTTAAGATTCTATGATGTGAACAAACCAGTCATTCTTTCCTGTGATACTTCAAAATTTGGTTTAGGTGCAGTTATACTCCAAGAGGGCAGAGCAGTAGCCTATGCATCTAGAACACTTACCCAAACTGAGATGCAGTATGTTCAAATCGTGAAGGAACTTTTGGCAATAGTATTGCATGTTCCAAGTTTCATGATTATATTTATGGTCGAGCTATTCAGACAGAAACTAATCAACAACCTCTAGTTACTATTCTAAAAAAGTCTATGCATTCTGTTCCAGCAAAATTACAAAGAAAGATGCTCATGTTGCAAAACTACAACTTCAAAATGGTCTAGATGGAAGGCAAACTACTTTATCTGGCTGATACCTTATCCAGATCATCCAGAAATATGACAGAACAGCTAGATGTAGCGAATTTTGACTTTGATGTGATGGCAGTGTGTAATTTTTCTACCACTAGACTTGATGAGTTAAGAGATCACACTAGGACTGATCCAATTTTGCAAAAGCTCAATCACTACATTAATGCTGGATGGCTGTCAAGACAATCCAGTGTACCACCTGAAGTGCAAACCTATTTTCCATACAGAGATGAAATGTTGATGGAAGATGGCATTGTTTTCAAAGGTCTTAAAATTGTTGTGCCTGCTTCCTTACAACAAAAATATATCCAGATTTTGCATCGTGGCAACCCAGGTTTATCATCCACTAAGAGAAGAGCCAGAGAATTCGTATTTTGGCCATCATTACTGAGAGACATTGAAAAAGTAATTTCTTCTTGTTCTGTATGAAATAGTACTAAGCCACATCTGCAAAGAGAACCACTTCATCTAAGTCAAGTCCCTGACCTACCTTGGTCAACTGTAACCAGTAATATCTTTGAGTGGAACAATAAACACTACTTAGCATTGGTAGACTCTTATTCTAGCTGGTTTGAGATTGACTTACTACCTAACCTAATATATACTACCATTATTACTAAGTTGAAATTTCATTTCTCAGTCTACAGTAGTCCACACAAAGTTATCTCTGACAGTGGTACTCAATTTACTAGTCAGTTGTTTCAGAAATTTGCAAAAGAATGGGACTCTGTTTGTGTTACTAGCGGTTCTGAGTATCCACAGTCCAATGGTCTAGCTGAAAGTGCAGTGTAGAGTGCAAAGTAATTATCTGAAAGGGCAAACTGTGACAATATTGATTTCTTTCTGAATTTACTTAATCTCAAAAACATACCCCGTGACGGTATTCTAGGCTCACCTGCTCAAAGACTTCTGTCCAGGCAAACTAGAATGATGCTACCTATTTGCTTCAGTTTATTAAGACCTAAAGCTAAGAACAACAAAACTGTAAAGGCTCAACTATTCAAAAATTATTCACTCCAGAAATCTAGTTACGACAAATCAAGCAGATTTCTTCATCCATTGAGGGAAGGAGAAATGGTGAGAATGCAAACAGTGAAAGGTTTTGACTGGACTGGTCAAGTTACAGGCATCTGGGCTGAGCTGAGCTGAGATCCTGCCATGTAGAATCTGAGGGTATGGAGTAGCGGAGACACCACAGACATGCTCCCTGTACCAGAATCATCATCACAATACCATTTTAAGGACACAGACTCTAAATCTCAGAGCAAATCGAATGTTGTTTCCATCCCAGAGTGTGTTACTATGTCTGATTCCAATCCTGAAGGTGTTTCAGACTCTTCAAAGACCTTTCAAACTATGGAGACTTCCAGTTGCTAAGTCCAATTCCCAGTGTTATGTCACATGATATGGGTGAATATCCAGACCTAGTGTGAAATGAGCAGCAGCATGGACTTAACTGTATAAACTTGTAACCAAATACAACAACATAAAAAGAAGCACCTGGAGAACAGCAAACCAATCTACACTTTATTGATAAAAGCAATAAATCCAACCGAATTGTTAACCTAGGTTTCATCCGCACTACTAGGACTTCATCAGAACAATAAAATCTTCACAAAAACTCCTATTTAAATACCCACCAAGTTCAACAATTACTTCATCATTTAACCAATGCACTATTTAAAGGAACATAGCTAAATTACACCCATACTTAATGAAACACAATTTAAACATCCTATTTATCATTACAAAATTTTTAAAAAATACTTTTTGAATTTATACCATGTCATTTAATTCATTGTATTCACCTAAAATAAAAATAAAAATGAATTAAAATACATTGAACTAACCTAATTAGTTTAGACTATCTCCTACCCAGAATATGTTTTAACTTTAAAATAGGGGCAATACTGATACTGTTGTTTATACCAGAGTAATTCTGGGAGTCCAACCTTAATTGCCATTTTAATTCACATATACCTAAATGGACATCTAACAACTTGCCCTGAATGTCATTCTTAATTTGCTGAATGACACAAAATTTAAAGCTGTGCTCTGAATGTCCAGCAATGTGCCTAGCTAGGGCATTGCTGGACCTAAGATGCCTAATGTCCAAAACATGTTCATTTACACTTTCCCTAAAATGTCTGGAAGTTTTTCCCACATAAAACGTGGGATATGCTACACATTTAGCTAAATACACAACATTCTGAGTATGACAATCATAATGCCCCAATATAGGAATAAAATAATTATTCACCTTGATGTTCTTACCTGTTTCCATGATTTGCTTACATGTAATGCATCTCCCACATTTGAAATTACCTAACACTCGCCCAACATTTAATTGTTTGTGGTGGGATCTCTTCTCCGAAATCTCCTTAAAGGATTTGTCCTTCCGAAAAACAAACTTGGGGGCACCACCCATTTTATTAGCAACATTCTTGTCTAACTGTATGATGCCCTAGTTTTTCTTTACCATCCACATGAACCAATCAGCATCCTGATTAAAAGTAGTGACAAACAATAAAACTTTAACTTTATTTTCCAATCCAATTTTTTTCAGCATTAAGTACCATCTTATCTGGAGCATACCCAGAACCTCCCATCAAGATTGCCCTGTAAATGCCATCTTCCCTTTTGCGAATGATTTCTTTCATAATATCCGCACACAGGGCTTCAGGGTATCCCCCTCTTTTGAACATCGTAGTCATAAATTCCAACTCTGTCAGGAACTCCTGGTCATTACTGACCATCCTGGCTGCACTCACCATTTGACCCTTAACAATGGATCTTTTCTGTAGGTGAGGGTGCCAGCTGATGTAGTCCAAATATGAATTGGAAAAAGTGGTTGTCCTATGAACACTAGATCTCAAACACTTCAACTCTATTACCAATTTAACATCCAAATATGATATTGTTTCTGCACTGTACTGATAGGTAAATTTTAGGAACCCCACAGTATTGTTGATGTAATCTTAAAATGCCTAAAGCTGTTCACTATTACCTTTCCAAATGATAAAAATATCATCAAAGAAATGCATGTATTGCCTAATATACTTGCTGAAGGCACTTGAAAATAGATACTCCTGCTCCCAGAAGGACATTGTATAGTTGGCATAAATTGGGGCACAAGCAGCCCCCATAGCCACACCAGTAACTTTATAAAAATGTCCTTCGAAGTACAGGAAATCAGTATACAATACTGCTTTCATCAGGGTGACAAACACATTCACTTGATGCTGGTTGTACAGGCCAGTTTTAATCAATTGGCACTCCAGTCAAGTTAATCCTACTTCATTGGGAATAACAGAAAACAAATTGCAGATGTCAATTGTAAGTAACATATTATCTTCTGTAATAGTTATCATATTTAACTTTTCTAAAAAATTCCAAGAATCTTTGGTTATATGTGCATAGGTACCTAAACCTCTTTGTATATAAGAATCCAAATATTGACTAATGAAACATGTTTTACTTTATTTCCCATCCACAATAGGCCTGAATTTCACATCATCCAGGCCTTTGTGCAATTTTGGAATCCCAAATATTCCACTAACCACTAGATTAGGATTCCTCAAAAAATCATGTTCTGTTTCGGTCATTTGCCCTGAAATAGCATGTCATCAATCATTAAGTCAAGTTTCAAATGTGCCACATTAATTTCATTAGCACTACTTTCCACATAATTGTCTTCCATTAACATACCCATCATGACATCTATATAATTATTTTTGTCAACCACCACAGCACCATTGCCTTTATCAGGCCTCATTATTCGTACCTCTCTGTTGTCAGCCAAATCGCTTAATAAATTATATTCATTAGTAGACAAATTAATTAATGCGGGTTGGCATGGTGATGCAGTGGTTAGCATTGTCGCATCACAGCAAGAGGTTCTCCAGTTTGATCCTCGGCTGGGGTGCCTTCTGTGCGGAGTCTGCATGTCCTCCCTGTGGTTGCATAGGTTTCCTCCGGGTGCTCCGGTTTCCTCCCACATCCCAAAGACATGCAGTGGGCGGATTGAACACTCTAAATTGGCCCTAGGTGTGAGTGTGTGCATGTGTGTGCCTTCTGTGGAAGGTTGGGCACCAGGCTGGCAACTCAACACTGTAAAACTCCACTGACAATCATGAGCGGACAGGTGATCCACTGTGGTGACCCCTAAATGGGAAAAGCTAGAAGAAGAAGTAGACAAATTAATGCACCCACTTCTCTGTGACTTCCTGAAATGTTCCCTTACGTCTAACTCACAAGCTTTTTCAAACAATGCAATCATTTTGTTAGTTGGGGGGTTGAATTTACTGGGCTTTGTCAGTACTTTTTGTTCATAACTAGTCCCCTTATCTGGAAACCACATCCTTATATTCATCTTACGAACAAATAGTTTCAGGTCAATTAATATTTCTGAAAGTGTTCCTTTTCTACATGGAACAAATGTAAATCCTTTTGATAGTAACTTCACATGCCCAATATCTAGTTTGATTTTAGACTAATTATGCACTTTGTAATCACCATGGGTATTAGTGATAATTTCAGGATTTCGTAAAACATTAAAATTAAAAATTTCCTGTACCTCTTCAAGGAATTAATATGACACCAAGCATTCGTCATTAGGCATAAACTCAGAAAATGACCGATCATTTATTACACAAGTAAAAGAAGCACATTGCTGATCCATTATGCTATTTGCATTTAAGGACCCTGTTCCATTAATTACTTGAATACCCCCTCCCTCATTTTGATTTAATTCAGCATTTGACAATACCGCATCATTAAACAAAAAAATTACACCCCATCTCAGTCAAACTATTTATCGAATACACACTCAGTTCTATTAAACTATCACTAGTACTTTTAGAACTGTTCAACTTGTTATTCAAATCACTATTGTTGTTACTTACAATAAAAGGTGTATTCAAGATGTCTGAATGCTCAAAAATAACATACGAGCTAGATTCCAAATTTTCATCAATAAACTGTTCATTATTTAAGTCAATATTACAGTCAAACTCGCCTTTTGTAGGGAATGAGCAAATTCCATTATCTTACAATGTATTCATCGCCACGCAACCAGTCCTCCTCAAAAATATGCTCTAAGCCATGTTGTTTAAACACGTAGCTAAATTTTCTTTAATATTCAAGCTTGTAGTCACATCAAGTCTGTTGTTACATAAATTACTACTATTCCCAGAACCCGGACCTGAATTGCGCCAGAGTATATTACTTACTTGAGGGAGGCTGTGTGCAGTTTCTTTCATCTCTGCCTCATAGTGTACCCATTGTACACCTTCTTCGAGTAGTTCCAAGTCTTGGGACAAGCTCTCTGTTGTGAATACTGCCTCTCCTCTTCTCTTGTCGAATTGTAGGCATCCTGCCCCTTGATGCGCAGCCTCTCTGAATGCCTGGGTCCCTCCTCTAAAGGGTTTGCTGCCTGCTGAGAGTAGTTTAAATTTCCTTGCTCTGACATCATTTTTTTCATCTTGATCTGCTCCCTCATTGGTTGAGCTCCCCTGGTTGTCTTGGTAACCCTGATTACCTCTGGAAAGTGAGTAGACACTATCCATTGCATATTCCGTCATGTCACTTTTAATTTTATTCAGTTTTCTTACAAAAATAGCCTTGCAGCTGTTTTCTACATTATCCAAAACATTACTGTAATTGGTGATGTACTGTTCAAACAGCAAATCATTTAAGATGTTCTCATTCTCCCATTCAAGATCTACCATATACTGTTCAAATTTCTGGCCATTGTATTTGACCATGATCTCCATTAAAGCAATACCTGTATTGTCAAATAATTTGTGCACATCTTTAAGCATCTCTGAATTGTTGTCTACACCATTAGGATACCACCACATTCGCAATCCCTTTGGTACTAAACCCAGTTCAATATTTCTGAGGTGATATCCATTTTCTAATTGAATTTTTTTCATATTGAATAATTTTACCGCAAATGCTTTTAACCACTCAGAAAGGGACATATTAATATGTTCCATACTTTTTTCATTACTATTATTGTCAGCATGCAAACTAAATTTATTACACTTCCACCGTTCTATATTGTTGACCACAGTTTTACCCCCAAGGGTCTTAGATCCATTGTTGCTGGTACTGACCATGTTCATAACTTCATTTTCCCCAGAGTGTGTGTGTGTGTGGGGGGGCAAAGTTTAGGTAAATATTGTTTTCTGCAAAGAGTTATTCATTGCAGTTATAAATATCCATGTGTATGCTTTAAAATGTGTAAAGCATGTGGGGGCTGTGTCCCCCACCCCCCCCTAACTATATATACTAACTCCAGGATCACACTACAGTGGGGAAAAGGGCATATACCTTTTACTTTAATGTGTCAGTGTTATGATTTTCAGTCAAATGAGTTTTCAGTCTTTTGAACTTTCAGGGTTTTGGTCTCAGTCAAATGAATTTCAGTCGAATGAAATTTAGGTCATATGAAGTAGACTCGGTTAGATTCAATAGGATCACCCAGTAGTGAAGTAAATGTTGTTCAAGTAAAAAGTAGGTAAATCTTTTTAATTCACTATAAATATGCCTTACATTTCATGCAAAGAGAAGGCTATTTGATTACTGGATTACTGAATCAAATAAGACTTTTTATCTGACATACTCGGTTATGAGAACATACTTGAATGTATTCCAGTTTAGCTGAGATAATTGCACAATTTTCAAACATTAAGAACAGGTTCACAGATGAAGATCAAACAAATATGAAACTGTTGTCTACAAAAAAAGGTAACTATATTAATTTTATGCAGGAAAAGGCCACATTCAAAAGTATAATAGGCAAGTAATGAACATTTTACTGCAAATCAAATGTAAAATGATTTTGGAGAATGGGTTATTCTGTACAATGTAGCATATATGTTTTTGAGATGGGAATCCCAAATACTTTTTTGAAATACCAGGAACACTGTAAAACATTTTTCTGTTACCTGTGGAAGACTCAATGTGATGCAGTTCCATGAGTTTATGATATTTAATTTACGTAGCACTGATAAATGACCCACTTGACTGAAATCAAAATTACTGACACTGAGAAAATATCAAAATCATTCAGACAGTAGCAATGATCTGTACTAACTTATCACCAGGTTTCACTGTTATTGTAGCAGTTGTAGGGGTGTGACCTAGTTATGACAGAAAAAATATACAGTGGGCTTATTAAAACAGAATATGCCAGTTGTGGCTGAAAGGAAAAAAAAAACATGCTGCATGATGTTCTGCATTACTTGTCTATAAACTATGACAAGTCTTTTTGATGTCTGAATGTTAGGTTAACTTTTTACCTATATACAACTGTAATGTCTAAGTTGATCTTATAAATAAAAAAATAAATAAATAAATAAATACATAAATAGATAAAAAGACACAGTTATTAGATAGCAAAGCATAACTGGGGAATCAATAAATTCTGTGTAGACTTTGCGCTAAGCCTACACAAAGTTTACACGTTTGCATGGTGAGCAGCAGCAATGATTACATCTGCATATCAACCATCACATTTACAAGTAAACAAGCATGGTTTCATGGCCAGCAACAGTGTTTCCAGCCAGAAAATCAGGTAAAGCAACACGGACAGCAGCAGACATGTAAACTTGTTTATCTACGGGCAAAGTATGTCTGCAGGATTGTACAGAAAGCCACAATGACGACCAGGTTTATTAATAAAGCAATGTATATAGTTCTAACATATTACATGAAAGTATATACAATGCAGAGTATTGTGGAAACCTGTTTCAGGCATACTGAATAAAAGCTGTGTAAATGATTACTAAGGCTACATGGACTGCATTATAAATAAGTAGTTACGGAAAGTGTGTGTATTGAAAAGGGACATGCAGATGAACTGTAGGAATGAATACAGGGGAAATGGACAGGCGAAACATGGTAATGTACAGCAACTGAAGGGATATCAATGAAGACAGTGGTAGCTTGAACACTAATCTCATACTAACATGATACAGTATGGACTGCACATCTATATCAGAACATTGAAACTGACAACATCGAATGCTCACATGAGCGAATATTCACATACTCGTCAACGGTATTGTGGGGGGCTGCGCCGCTACATCACCCCAACAAAATATATATTCCTACTCCAATATGGCACTACAGTGAGGAAAGAGCAAAACTCATGATCTTCATTCTACTGTGAACAAAATTAATAAACTTCGAGAACGTGATTTTTCACTCATGTGAGCATTCAACATTGTCAAATTTGATGTTCTGATATAGACTCTGGAGTGCACAGCTATTACATGTTATGTGACTGTCACACAAGGTGACATATCAACGGAGAAGATTCTTTGTGATATAATCATCCTGGCATGAACATTGGAGAAGATATATATATATATATATATATATATATATATATATATATATATATATATATATATATATATATATATATATATATATATATATATATATATATATATCTTGGTTGGTATATACAATATGGGTTAGGTGCATATTGTGAAGCTGTGCAAAATGAGTTGCCTAAATATAAAGGTAATTTGTATATATGCCACAATCCACATTGGAATGTAACCCATGTCATCAATGTTGACAATCAGCTATGTGTTTACTGTGCACATATTACACATTCATCTTGTATAATACCTTGATCGGGGTTCGGCACCATCAACCAGTAATGCATATGCAACAAAAAAAACTACTTTGGTATGGCCAATAACATGTGTGGGAGGTCACTGTGGCAAATGTGGTACACTTGAGTAACTCATCCCTGAAAATGTGTTGTGAAATTCATGAAAAAGGGTGCAGTGTACTCATTTATTGGTGTGATGATGCCTGAGAATTTTGGAACTATAATGCCCTATGATATGGATGTTCCACACATACTCAGGAGTTGTGTTACATACAAGGGAGTACTCAGCACTGTGGACACATGCTGGAGGATATTCCATATACCATCTACCTGAGTACACAAGTCACATGCCAATCGGTCTGTTCATGGGGGGGGGGTGCTGTCAATTTCATTATTAGGTTGTATATTTGCTTTTATAACATAACAAATCCCTGCTTGATTTTTGTTCATCTCCTGTGTCTCCATGTCTGTAGTAGCAATCCTTTGTGTGTGTTGATACTCTTTGTATTATACGAATATCAAACTTGGATTCAATGATTGTCCATAATCTGCAGTCTTCCACAAAGTTGTTTGGACAAAGGATGTGTAAGTCATTCTTGACATCTGAGACTTAAATTGTGAACAGTAAAGGGCATAGCACAGAGACCTGAAGTATGGACCAGATCACTGGACTCTAGATATAGGTCACCTCACACACTTCAACATATTTATCTGTCATGTATGTGAGTGTTCAAACCACTTGGTGATATAGACGTATATGGCCACTTGTGACAGTATCTCAGTAATGCCTCAGTGTGGATTTCAGTCAAATGCCTCGGCCAGGTAAAGTTACGCAGGATGATAGTGTTGTCATTATACAAGCCCTTGTTGACCTTCTTGTGGACATAGAATAAATGTAACAGACAAGATATAGTCACAAAAAAAATCACATAGTCAGGATATGACCTGTGTCCTTCTAGAAAATGTCCATGACAGCTTGTTGGTCTACCTCACAGCTGAGGAGAGTCAAGATGTGTCTATATATGCACACATCAGGTGATGATCCCCCACAGTCATAAAGATGCACGTTGATGTACACCCTTCTATGGTAACATAGTCCATCTGGAGGCTGTGTTGAAGCATGGATTCAACCATGTCTGGTAACTCCATGTTTTGAGGCATGCTATAGGCAACCAGTGATGTTGTCATGGCCCTTTGATTCTGTGTTATTAGCCATAGAGAGAGGCTCAGCGACCACAGATGTGCTGCCCACTTTAGAATAGTAACTGAGTAATGTTTGCATGTGTACTATGGTTGATGGCCATTGGCAACAGGGTAGTGACGTGAGGCAACTGTCAGATAGTGGATTGTCTGTTTCCTCTGGTTGGGTGTGTCTGGTGACATTCACAAGCAGATCTGTGCTTAGCTGTTTATTCCATTTAATATTTCAACTTCATTGGAATAAATGATTTGTGAAAAGACTTACAAATATAACCTTGGTCATTCATCACATTCTGCACACTGGTACTATGCAGACAGTTGTGCAACTGTACCAATGTCATGTACTTACATCAGTTGCACAACATATGCCTATATGTGTTTCATGGACAAGCTGTATCTGAGCATGCTCATGCCATATCTGGACATATTACAGATCATTGGTTTGTGGCTCATGCATAACATTTCAAGACACAAATGGTAATAATCACACAAAAGTTCTGCTGACCACCTCAATAATCCTTGGGCATAGCAACACAACTGCACATACAATGAATTCCCCAATGTTGTATTTGTATCAAAACATGTGATACATTGTTGTGTATATCACAGCAAAACAACATGTTTATGAGACAAGACATATGTGACCATGTAATCAATATGAGTTCATAATGATGTGTGTCACAGAGCATGTAATGATGGTATGTTGACATATGCACACCTATACCTTACTGAAAGTGTCACTGTGATGTTGGAATGTGTACTGTGTAGATGGTTGATCTGCTCCACTACAGCAACACATGTCTTAATATGCCAACAATATACATACAAGTGCATCAACCATGTCAGCAGTCTTCAGGGTATATATTTCTACAGCAGTTATAGAAGGAGAATGTAATTCAGTGGTATCAATGGCCATCAATACATTAGCTCACATCACAGATTACAATGCCCTCTTGTAGCCATACTGTAAAGCCACATCTCAGTATAGCACATGTCAATGGTAGCAACATTGACACATCAACTGTTCATATTGTCATAGGATATCATTATGCTATTGGACAACATCACATGAAATCCTAGCCATTATTATACCATGTAAATAACATCTATATTATGGAGGATAGTAAGACTATTGTGTGTATGTGTATATTTGTTGGATTGCATTACATCCTGCCACTGTCCATATGAGATGTGCACCACACCATGACAAAATTAGCAATCACACATGCAATGGTCTGAAAATGGCTTGCAGAGGCTCATGCAAGGACTCTGCTTCATGATGCGTGCATGCATATCTGACATGAGGACATCATCCATTCCTTTTTTAATTTCTTCAAATCTTTTGGGTTTCTAATACTGTGATGGGAATGGACCGCATTCCTAAGTCAAAGTGCAATTAAAGTTCATGAAATTAGTATTGTTTCAGTCTTTTATGTTAGCCAGTAGTGCTCTTCACAACAGCCACAATGTGCCCTGTAATGACTCCTTCTGCAATTCATACAGAGAATCTAATTATGATTGTAGACTCTTTTTTGTAAGACTTGTTGCTCCTACTACTATTGGAACTGTCTGGGTATCTTTCTTCCACATTGCTCTTGTTTCTGCCTGCAAATCCTGATATTTTGTGACTTTGTGTCTCTCTGTATGGAAGGCACTGTAGTCACTGGGTGTGGCGATTTCAATGAGCAATGCTACTTTTGTCTTCTTTTCTTGGACCACTATATCTGGTTTTCTAGCATGTATCTTTTGAACTGTTGGTAATGGGTGATCCCATGTGAAATATACTTTATAATTTTCTATGATGCTTTGTGGCTCATGTTTCCAGTGTTTTTTAGCCACTTCAATACCATAATTTTTGCACAATCCCCAGTGCAACAAATGTGCCACATTTTTATGCCTTTCAGTATACAGTCTTCTGCCATTAATATGTCGCAACCAGCAATGAAGTGTGCGACTGTTTTCACTTTGGTTTTACAAAACCTACATGTATCTGTCTCTCCCACAAGTTCAATGCACTTTGTAAACCAATGTGTACGCAGCCCACTGTCTTGGGCTGCCAATATTAACCTTTCATCTCTTGGTTTGAATTTGCCTCTCCTCAACCATTTCTGTGTTTGTTCCTGATCAACATGAGGTTCTTCCAGAAGCTTTCTATACTTGCAACTATATTTATGCTTTTTCCATATTTCTTGCCTTCTCATCTGGTCCTTCACCTTATATTCTTTCTTTTGTTTTTTTGGCACATTCAGTTGCTGCCTGATTTTTATCTACCTCTGGTTTGATTTCCTTTACTGCTTGATGCCGATATGCTTCTGCAAGAGTAAGCAGAGAAGTCATCTTAGATTTATTCTCCTCATGTTTGAAAACTTTCACTACATTTGGGTCTTGTGAGTACAGCAGATATATGTAGAGTTTTACAATTGCAGATCTATACATATAATCAATTTCAAGGAGGCCCATCCCTCCTTCAGAATGGGGAATATATAATCTTGGTATGCAATGATTTTTATAAATCATTTGGTGAGCATGATGCATCCTTCTTTTTTTCCTATCTAATCTATCCAACATGTTTTGGAGCCAGTCTATCACTCCAAAACTCTAAGTTAGGACAGGAAGAGCAAATTGGTTTATAGCCTGGATTTTGTTCCTAGATGTCAGTGCTGTTTTCAGGATTAATTTAAGTCTTCTCAAGTATTCCTTATTAAGTTTTATTCACATTTGCTCATGTTTTATTGGTGATCCTTTATCAGTTCCTAAATATTTATACACTCCTTCTTGCTTAAGTTCTTTGATGTCACATTCTTGCCCTAAACTGTTGTTTTCTTAGTTCTGCAGTTTTCCTGCTTTAAAAAGTTGCTTTTGCACATTTATCAAGATCAAATAACATTCTTATATCATCTGAAAAAGTTTTGACAACTTGCAGTGGTGCTTTTGATTCCTCATTTGATGAACTATACAGTTTTAAATCATTGACAAAGAGAAGATGAGAAGTCTTTACACATTGTTGTTTTCTAGGAGCCAAATTATAGCGATGACCTAAGCTGTTAAGTAGACAGCTTAATGGGTTAAGGGCAAGGCAGAATAGCAGTGTGACAGAGTCACCTTGGAATATCCCCCCTTTTAATTTTTATCCTTGGGATAATAATTTGTTCTTTATCATAGCTTAATTGCAAAGTGGTCTGCCACTGTTTCATGGTCACTGTAATGTAGTTGATCAGTGTAGGACGTATCTTATACATTTTGAGCACTCTCTTATCCATGAATGTGGGATACTATCAAATGCTTTTTGTAGTCAAGCCATGCCATACTTAGATTCTTCCCCTTTTACAGTTCTCCATTATAACTTTATTTAACAACAAATAATCCTTTGTTCCATATGACTTTCTTTTATTGCCCTTTTGTTCTACTGCCATAATTGAGTTTTCTTCTAAATGACTATAAACTCTGTCGGCATCAATTCCCATGTATAGTTTATACATCGTTGGAAGGCAAGTTATTGGTCTAATCACTTTTGGGTTAGCTTGCAGGTTTACTCTTATGTAGGAGCATTGTTTTTCCTGTTGTTAATCAGGTTGGTGTCTGTTCGGGGTGTGCATATAAATAGTTCTTACTGGCTAAATCTTTGTGCAAAAATGTTAATACTTTCAGCCAAAAGTAAGGTACTGCATCTGAGCCTGCAGTTTTCCAATCAGAGGCTTTTCTTAACTTTGTTTCAGTCTCTCTGCCTGTTACTTCATCCCATTTCATGTCCTGTACCTTTAAACCTCTTATTCTTTCTTTAGCTTCTTCTATCCATTCAGCATCTTTGTTATATTCCACAGGATCTTCATAGATACTCCTCCAAAATGGATCTATTTCTTCTTGTTTTTGGTGGTCTTTCAATTCCATTTACCTAATTTCAACTTCTCTATAAAACTTTTTTGGTATTGGATATTTTGTACTTTTCATTTATATTTATCTTCTTATCTTCTACGTTTTTCCACCTATGCTGAAATTTTTAGTTTATTTGCGATAGTGCATGATGGATCCTGGTCTCTTCTAATACTGTGCATTGCTTTTATCACATTTATCTTTCTTAGTATTTTTGTTGATCTGTTCCCTCTTCTATAGGCTTCTAACAGTGACACTTCTTGTCTTAACTGCTTTATAGTTTTCTCTGTTTGATATTTCCATGATGGCATTCGATTTCTTCCTTTCCTTTCCCTTACTACCCATGTGTTCTTCTGGTAGAACCTTATCAATTATTAATTTAGCAGCACAGTAATATATCCTGTTTATTTCTGTAATATTGCATGGATCTGTATGAACAGTCCTAATTACTGTGTTCATATGTTTTATCAAGCTTCTGACTTTTGGGGTTTTATTAACCTTCTGCAGTCTAGTTCTTTCATTGATCTTGATATATCTGTCTATGTCTATTAAATCAAGTCACTCTTCTCTTAGTTCATTTTTTTCCAAACTGAGGGCACATCCCTTATTTTCCACTTCATGTGGGCATTCTATAGAAGGTTCTATAGCATCTTCCTGTGGCACATTCTCTTTAATTTCATCCTGTGCCATCCATTGCTCTATCATATGGGAACTCACTGACCTATCACTCCTCAACATTGACTACATCAAAGCTTCCAGAGTTTCCTGTTCCTTCCCTTGCTGTGTAGCTTCAAGTGAACATTTATACTGGTTGGCTGTGGAGGGCCCCAAATTATCTTCATATGGCACCTGACTAATTGCTTTCTGTTCTACTGTTTTCCCCTTAATTTGGATATCCATTACTCTATCCTGTTGTGCTTTCTGAATTAGATTTTCTACACTGAATCCTTCACTTTGCAGGTACTCCATAACCTAAATTTCTATTTCTTTAACTTCTCCATTACTAATCTCCTATTCTGCTTTTCCTCTTTGTCTTCTTATTTTCTGCATTGCAAAGTTTGCCATTTCTGGATTCCTTTTCCTCTATTTCACTTCAAATATCTTTGGGGCTGCCTTCTTTGCATTGATTAATTTGGCTTTCTCCTTTGCATAAATATTGCCCCATATCAAATCTCTCTTTCTTTCCCATGTCCATATTTCTTTTTTATACTTTTCAAATATCTCTTGGTTTTGTTGTTTATATTTTTGCACTTCCTCAGATGCTTATTTTTCCAAGAAGATTAAGGTTTCTTGATCTACATACTGTTTTCACAAATCTGTTGTATTAATGAACACAAATTTTCATTTGAAGCTTCTGACAGTTTTTCTTGTGGAAGTATTTTTCTTTCCACTAATTTCTCTCTTAATCATTTTGTATATCTTGTGTCTGGAAATTCTGGCCTTTTTGCATAATAGTAACAATGCATAATTTATTTCTTATCCTCAATAGTCCACTCTATCGTCTTTATGGCTCTTCTTTGGCCTATCAGTTTTTGTGATTTTTGTGGACTGCTACTTCCTTCTACAACAAGGAGGCCATCCTCCCCCTGGGCCTGGCCTGGCCCCATTGTAGTAATGTTTCCATATTTTGAGGATTCTATACTGTCATCTTTTCCAGTCCTGGCACCAGTGCACCTACCAGGATTGGACACTTTTTATCCTGGGTCTTGTGCACCCAGCTATATACCAGGATTGGGCACTTTTTTGTCCTGGGTCTTGTGCAACCAAGCTATCATTTTTAGTTTTTAACCTACTTCTATCCATGATATATTCTATATAAATACAGTCTATATATCAGTGTTGCCTTGGTGAGATTTTGTGAAAACAGAGTCCACCTCATGAAGGTACTAACCAAGACTTGAGGACGAATTCAATTTCAGCACTACTACTCTCCTTTGCTTGCTGACTTTTCATCTTTCCATTCAGACCCCTATTCCTCTTTAGGAAGGCTGTGATGTGGCCAGAGGAAATAGGAGGATACATAGGTCTATGTGGAAGGCACCTCAAGTGATAGTGAAATTAAGAGCTACTACAAAGATCATAGAATGACCATAATGGACCACCAACCAGAAACACACAGCAGTAGACTGGGCTTGATTAAGGCATTACACCTGTATATGCATGAAATATGAATGTCATGCAATGTCATAGTAGCAACACCACATATTTCTGACTGTAACACTGTCACGTTGCACTTTACAGAGTATGATAACATCATTGTATGCTGAGGATAACACGTTGGGAGGAGTGTAGGGCATGGATGAGGAGTCATATGCCTGTGTAAAATTGTCTCAAAAGTGATAGGTGTATGTATATATACGTACGTTGCCTGCGGTTAGATTAGGACACATATATGTGTAGATTACGTATTGTGCAAACAGTAGTTAATGTTGTTGCCACAGCACAGGTTTTTCTTCAATACTGTCAGAGTGCATGTTACACAGGATGACACAATCACTGAATACTACAATATAATGTTTGGAGGAGGGTTGGACATAGCTGTGGACTCACATATTGTCCTAAAATTGTCATCATAGTGATTGTTGAATGCATACACAGTTGACTGTATTGAGATCAGAAACCATACTTACCTATTTATAGAGCACAGTAATTAACAAAAGCACCACAGTACAATTCTGTCTGTTATAATGGAGAATATTTTTTAAAGATGACGACATCAGCATTGTCTGGTGAGAAGAGGATGGTAATAACAGTGTTCCACATGCAGGCGTAAAATGGTCTATTGAATGTCAACCAAGTTAACACACACTCTACTCACACACACACACACACACACACACACACACACACACACACACACACACACACACACACACAAACACACACACACACACACCAGTTAACTCCAGTGAGAACAGAACCCTTTCATAACTAATTACACTGACTAAACAACTCAGTATTTAACACAAGCACCATGACACAAGTCTGACTGGAAGAGTGTTGGACAACACTTTATAAGTGATGACATAAGCAGTGTCTGTTGCGAAGAGGATGGTAATAGCATTATCCCACACACAGAAGTAAAATGGTCTCTTAAATGTCAAACAACTAAACAAAGACATACACCAGTTCTCTGCAATGAGAACAGAACCCCTTCCTAACTAAACACTAACTACAGAAATCAATACTTAACACAAGTGCCACAGCACAAATCTGCCTTTCACAATTCTGCAGAGCAGTTTATAGTGGATGAAATCAGCATTAGATGTTTGAGAGAAGATGTGAGGCCTGAATGAAATAGATGTGTAGGCATGTACTACTGTTAAAATATTGGTACTCCATGGGATTGTACTGATGATTGTAGGATACACAGTTATGCTCTTCTGACTAAACAGACACACAGACATGCACAAGTTAAGTACAGGAAGGTTATAACCCCACCTAAGTACACCAACTAGAGACCTTAGTAGTTAACACAAACATTGAGAACAAGTCTGACATTTATAATGCCACAGGACAATTTATTTTGGATGACACAATCTCTCGATGTTTGAGAGAAGATGTTGGGAGGCCTGTCCGAAATGTACAGCTAGCCATTTACAACTGTCAAGATATTAAATATCTGCATATTACTATACTGATGAGTGTGTAAAGTGTAGTACTTGCTGTTGTGTTTCCAATGTGCAGGTATACCTTAAAATATAGCTTTGCAAACTATATGCAAACAGCTGTCCACATTACTACAAGCACTGGAAAATCTGAATGTGCATTGTCAGTATAAGGATGTATGTGGGATATAAGAAACCATTTTTATTTATTTATGTAGTGCATTTGATATATTTTGGAATAAGTACTAACAGACCAAGTTTCAAGTGTGTGGGTGCAGGTAACACATGGTTGCAGTGTAAATATGCATTATTTTCTTAAAAACTGCCTTCCATTTGTTTGTGTTTTCACATGTACTTTCATGGGATGAAGACTAAATGGGCAGTAAACATCAGTAATTCATGCTATTGTGCAATTTCCATAGCAAACCACCGAGCAGCTGGTTTGCATGATGGATAGCAAAGTGTTTGCATATGCGAGATGCGCATTTATACTGCTTTCCCTGTTTGTGAGTAGCTAAGTGATGAGCAAATGCTAGCCTCTGCTTCATGGCTAAAATTATGAGAGTTCTATTGTTTTGCTTAAATCCATACACGCATGTTAACCAGAGAGGCACAGCAGTCAACAGTGTAGTTAGTACTGAGTGTAAGAAACACACCTCCTGCTTATCTAATTCTGTGGCAGCAGGTGTAAATGCATTGAGACATCTATTTTTGAGCCTAGATTATACAGGGTTTGAATCCATGTGTATCTAATAGTTTTAAATATGTATTCTTTATTTTACTTTCACTGTGTGTTATCTTAGCACAGCATGTTTAAGCAATGTTTAATCAGCATTGTGCAGAGGTAACCACATCATAGGAGAGTTGTTCACTGTTGCACACCATTGGTACATGATGCTAAACTTCACACAAAGACAGAATACAAAACATGAAGGGTTTCAATAGCTTTCTCACTTATGTGTGCAGTGTGTGATTCTATTTTTGACCAGATTAAAGGTGTTAAATTAGGGTAGTATGGAAAATAGTGAAATGGTGGACAAGCAGGGAGAGGAGCAAAGGGAAAGCAATATAGGACTGTGCACGAGGGAGATAGGAAAGAGACATAGCTATCCACTTCTTCAACAATGTAAAATGACAATATGTACATAATATTAGCTTAATTTCGACTGTCACCTCAACAAAGAGGGGTCACAACAACACAGTCATGTTGTATAGCCAATTGTACCAAATCAAGTGTGTTGAGAAGACATGTGTGGAAAGTTGAGAGCACAGCTATATATGGGATGATTTTTCAGGTTCCCATTTTTTTTTACTTTAGTAAAAGAAGAATGTTGGGTAAGGGACATAGGTGTTTCTGGGTCAGAAATGTAGAGTAAGTGAGGAAACAGATGCAAACAGGACAAATAAGACAAGACACATGAATGGCGAATGTCACAACATGTTGGGGACACCATGATTTGGTTTAGGGAGAGGACATCAGATGCCCATGCCCATCAAACATGGGGACAGTGAAAATCTAGTCCTCATCTGCAGGACTGTCATCACTGTCCCCTTACTCCACTGGCTTTTGGAGTGCTTAACATATTCTCAGTACATAAATGACAGCATCTTCTCTATCCACCATAGCTGTGCACCAGTGGTGCTGTGCACAACCCTACACACCAAGCCTGGCATCTCCTGGAGGGTGTAAAAATCCCCACCTCTTCCAGTACTCCCAGTAGGTACCACAACACCAGGGATAGTGCTACCAGATGTTGAGGGTCCAGGTTGTGCAGGGGCAGTGGAGGCAGTACTGCCAGGTTGGGTCCTAGATGTGCTGGGCTTCAGTGCTGGAGCCGGTAGAGTGGGGGCAGGCTGAGCCATGGGGTTTTACCTACCTCCCTGTGCTGTAAAGCATTTTGTGATTTGTCAAAGATGGATGAGATAGAAACGTTTTGAACACACATAGAAAAATAAAAAAGAGTTAAGGGTTGAGGTAGAGAAAAAAAAGATAATTAGTACCATTGTATGTGACACACAATGCATTATCAGAATAATAAAGTATTTATCTCTACTTTTACATTTAAGTATACTTAACAACTATAAACCATAACTAATGATTGCTCAATGTAATCCTTGCAATGTGCATATTTTACACATATGATGGGTCAAATTATACAGATTAAGTTAACAGCGGGGCATTTATGCCACTTCTGTTGAAATTACCATGTAATATTTTAAACTATTTTGCTATATATTTGTTACTAGTGGTATCTGAACCCATGATGTCTGACTACAGTGTTAGCCTTGACTCCTACAGTTGGATTGTGCTACAGACTGAAGCATGCATATGTGCTTACACAGCTAGGATATGCATGCTTACTTTGCTACTACTGTATAGAAGAGCAATACTTTAGCTAAAATGATAGTTATATTGTGCTGCATACATACTCCTCACATCCCACTGTTTCTATAGATGCTCAGCATGGACCCCCCCCCCCATTTACCATTATCTCTTGGTTGACTGCGGAATAAAAAAGAGAACAAGAGAAGAGCATTAAGTATATCTGTCTTCCATATATGCAGCTGACTATATAGTTCTAATTCTTTGCATCTGTAAACTTACACCGCTGTGGGATGTCAGTAGTCTTAATGCATCCAGCCACTGGATGAGTGTACCTTGCTTGTGCCTTTTGAGGTCATTATAGTGGTGCCTACACTGTTCTCCAGTATATGGAATGCCAGTCACACTGAGGACAGCTTTGGCCAGACTATTCTGTGCCTCAGACTTGTACTGGGAGCAGATATAGTCCCCCTGGAGAAGTCTTCAGTTGTAATGCTTTAAAAGGAGTCCAGTACAGTTTCTGGACTCCTCAACACTCCAGCTCTGCACTCTAAAGGACACCTTCCTTTTTACCTCCAGACATGTCCAACCAGGGAAAACAACTATAGTTAAAAGTAATTTCCCACCAATGCATGTTATTGCATTTATTATGGATCTGCAAACCCGAACAACCATGCCAACTGAGTTTCCATGATGTTAAGCAAAGATTTACAGTGCCAAACAGATAGGAAAGGACTTGTTGAAATAGGAAGGTTAACCTGACATTTGACATTAGTTGATGGGGTGGTTGCTGATGTAAGTCTTAGTTGATTCAGATATCCAGACACGTATTGAGGGCATACATTTTATGACTTGACTGTTTTTTTGTTTAGCTTTACACACTGATAAAATACATTTTTAGAATGTGGGATTCAAACCAATGCATTAGAGACAAAACATATTCCTCTATATAGTTGATTTTCTTGCCAAAGAAGAAGTTCTTTTTTGGACATGCACCTGTTGTACACAGTTATTTCTAAGTTTGATTATTGTTTCCATGTTAATTTTAACATAAAGCAAACTGGAACAACAGGAATAAAACTTTGGTCTTTGCTGGATTAGAGCCTTACACTTGCACCTGCTGCCACAGGAACAGTTAAGAAAGAGATGCATATTTTCATATTAATTATTAAGTATATCTGTTAATCCTGCTCAATGCAGCTTAGCATGTTTGTGCAATGGTAAGCCATACAGGATACAAGGTATCCACTTTGAAAATGTCTGCTGTCTGCAGGTGTTCAAGACCTGCAGGTGTTGGAGAAGGTTGCTATCCACCGCTCAATGCCTCTTAGTTGGTTTGCTGGATAGAAAGCTAAAGATGCAACAATGTATCCTTTTTGAAACTGATAATGTCTGCATCCTGTCTGCTTTAGTGTATAGCCAAATAATTTAAGTTTGATGAAGTTAAGTGATGTGCAAAGTGACAAAACTCATCTTGTTATATCCTTGTGAACCATGTTTATTATGTTTCATCCTTAAAAGAAAAATGTGGGACTTAAACCATAACATACAGATAGTATATACAGTACTGTGTGGGTGTATTGCAGATATGTTAAACACACTCATCTGATTCATGTGTGTAGTTTATATATTGTTTATCATTGAAGTTCATTACTTGAAATTTATTCCAGTTATTCATTTCCTGTGTTTGTGCTAAGCCACATGCCACAAAAAGGTGGTATTTAACAAAAATCAAATAAACAACATTATAAAATAAATGTTAGTACACAATAAAGATTTTTCCACAAGTCTGGATTTGAAATGTTATACCAATGAACATACAATACATAGTAAGGTTGTCTTATCCCTCTTTTCCACAGAAACATCTTTGCAGCAGGAATGCAAATCATTGTGCATACAAGCAGATCCCATTTCATCCATAGTGTTAACAAGACCTATGGCATTGTACACTCTTAGTTCTTTGTAGATGTGTTAATTTCAGATGTAATGTAATGAGTGATCACTCAACCATTTATGACTATTATTGGCAGCAGTTTATCTCTGTCTTATCTTTGTATACTGTTCATCTGTCTCTTACCTGAGCAGTAATCTGAGACATGAAGTCTGTAAGGCATTTTTTATAATTGTCATTAAAATGTATGAGAATATTAAATGGCAATGATATACAGTTTTCATCAAAGGCAGGGAGTTTGGATATTACTGAACAGAAACTGAGAAATGTCTGTTGCTTGCTTACATTTAAAACCTTTATACAATTACTTATACACTATGTAAGTCTAACCAGAGTGACACCCACTAGAGGTAAGGGAGTCTGAATTGCTGTTGTGGTTTCCTTCCCCTACCAGTAATCATTCACAGTTGCAATCCATTAGCAACAAACACTGCGGTAGTGCCTGCACTATGTTTACATCAGCTACACTGAGCCAAGTATTTGGGATTCAGAAATTCCAATGAATTCAGACCTCATATGCATTTTCATCATGCTCACAGGCCTGAACTCGCACTTTAAAATTTAACCATATAGTTAGAAATCTGAAGGTGAGGACAGTTGTGTATGTGAATGACAAAGAAGAAGATTGCTATTAATTTGGATTTATCTGCACAGAAGACCACTGATCTTGATTACGTATGATTGAATTTTCCAATTATATACTGGATTTGCTCACATGTAACCATGAAAAAATATATATATATATATATATATATATATATATATATATATATATGGGTCTACTGCATTTGACTGAAAATACACTTCACTGAAAATGAAATTACTAGTACCACTTCACTGAAAGTCCACTTCATTGAAAATTCATTTAACTGAAATTCATTTCATTGAAAGTTATATATGACCTTTTCTCCACTGTAGTGCGATCCTGGAGTTATTATATATATATATATATATATATATATATATATATATATATATATATATATATATATTTGGGGGGTGTGGGGGATGACGTCCTCACATATGTTGCTTATATATTCTCCTCTGGAAACAGTTATTCATTACACTTGTAAGTATCAACATGTATAGTTTAAAATGTTTATAATATGTGGGGGGCTACACCCCCCACACCCTCAATGTGGGGGGCTTTTCCCCTGCACCCCCTTAATATATATACTAACTCCAGAATTACAATACAGTGGGGAAAAGGCCATATATAACTTTCAACAAAATGAGTAAATGAGTTTTCAGTGAAGTGGGCTTTCAGTGAAGTGATCCCACTGATTTCATTTTCAGTGAAGTGTATTTCCAGTCAAATGCAGTAGACCCATATATATATATATATACATATATATATATATATATATATATATATAATATAGATATTCACTTCAGAAGCTTGAAAGCTCAAAATCTCGAATTTCAAAAGACTGAGACCAAAATCTTGAAAGCTCAAAATACTGAATCTCAGAATACTGAAAACACACAGAATACCAACACTTACTATATTCCAGCACAACTACATACAGAAGCAAATAAAAGATAAACAATTTACCACTTCAAGTATAAGCAGGGGGCAGGTTCCCCTGCATCCCCCATGTGGGGGCTGCATCCCCCACACCCCCTGCTACTTAAATATATCATCTCCAAGATCGCACTGCACAGAACAAAATGGCAAACATATCCTTATGTGTTTCATGACTGCCTGTTGCAAGCTTAGTCATGTTCCCTTCTAATTTTCAATACTACAACATAACTTATGTTAGTATAGTGAAGTTTGATCTCAAAGTTGATATATTTAAGTAGCAGGGGGTGTGGGGGGTACAGCCCCCATATCTGGGGTGCAGGGGGGCTTGCTCCCCTGCTTACACTTGGAGAAAAATAATATGGTTTGTCTTGTATTTGTTTCTGTATCTACTTCTACTGGAGTATACTAAGTGTTGGTATCCTGTCTGTTTTCAGTATTCTGAGATTCAGTCTTTTGAGTTTTCAGTCTTTTGAACTTTCAAGATTTTAGTTTCAGTCTTTTGAAATTCAAGACTTTGAGCTTTCGAGCTTCTGAAGTGAAAAAAAAAAAAAATATATATATATATATATACATTAACAAATGCAAATTTTATCTGTATGCTCTTCTTAGAACTTTACTGATGGCATGGGCATTTTTGTCAGGGCATTTTACTTTCTCAGATACACAGTCTTATTCACTTTCATCACAAGTGTTACTCTTACAACTGTTTCTCTTTACACTCTTCTATGTTATATCTGTGATCTGTAAATGTTCTGTATTGTCAATGAAACAGGGGTGTTAGCCTTCTATGATGGCCAATAGACACCTCTGGGGGAATGCTTTATACAGATAGATGTGACTGGCAATCGCATAAAAATGACTGTTCTGTGCTACATGCATTCACATATTTCTGGGACAGTTTGTTTGAAAGCTCTTATAGCAATTGACTGATGTGTAATTCCTTGTTTGCTATAAAATGTAATTTGCCTGTTGTTTTGGGAGTGGGAAGCTAAATGCCATTTCTGTGTTGCCACAACCAAAGCATTTTTACAGATTTGCTTTGCTATAGTTAGTCCTTGTTTTGGATCAAATCTTAGTTTGTTTATGACTGTGGTATGTTACAACCACATAACCTTTTTTATATTTGAATAACTGAAGTTTTTTGTTTCTCTAATATGTGTTGCATCTAAGCAGAACTTTTATTTATGTGATATTCATGTGTAGTGTGCTTCTTTTGTGTTTATGTTATGAAGGACTATGATACCCCAGCATCCCAATCTCTGAACCCCGCCTTCAGTAACTCATCCCTCATTAGACCCATTATAGAATAAAATGCCCCGTTTGGTATGTACTTCTCAAGACATCTGCAACAACTGAAAAGACCACAGAAATACCTCACTAAAAGGATCACAGGCCTAAAGCAGATGCCCTACACTGACTGCCTTAAAAAACTCCAGCTATACTCTGTAGCATATCATCTACTCAGAGGCAATCTCTGCTTAACATACAAGACCATGTCAAATCCAGAGCTGATGGACATGCTGCACTTAAAGAAATCCCAATCCCTCAGAGCCACATGCTCCAGGGATCTAAACCTTGTCATCACAGTAAACAAAACATGCTGGAGGGATAGGTTCCTGACCCAGAGACTCCCCAGACTCTGGAATAGACTGCCCATACATGTCAAGCAGAGCGAAAGGAAATTCACCCTGGGGATCACATCAGTCACCCTGCTAGACAGGGATCCAGGGAAGTAAATAGTGTGGGAAGAAATAGTCAGGGAATTGTTATGGCTAGGCTTGTATAGGCCCTAGGGCCGATAGCCTGGTACCAACCTATGAACCTATGAGCTTATGATATGATTATACAAGCCTTTCATTAACATGGTACCTTTCTGCTTGAGCGATGACATGGGGATATATCTGGAAGAATGCAAACTTGGAACCAGATAATGAATGACATCAATGCTGTTGGGGGTGGCACAGCAGGACATATGATCAGGTGCATCATAGTGCCACGGATATGATTTCCATGTCCTAAGGAGAGCAGCTACAGTGGCCCATAAACAGCTGGCTACTAGAGGGCCCTGCTACATAACCACCACTGACTCCAAATGAAGAGTTCCTGTCCATTGCCAGGGATCCAGCAAGCTCAGTGGAAACTGTGCAACAGCATGTGATTGATGTTGGTGCTACTGTTTCAGGGAGGACAAATATATCCCAGTTGAAGCTTCCAGATAAGTTTATATATGTCAGTTATTAATAATTGCTTGTATAGTAAAATATTGAAAGCAATACTTAAGTTGGTTTAATACATGTTTTGTGTGTGGGGGGCTATTTATAGATTTATGCAGTTAACAACACATTCTGGTTCATTGTACATGTGCTCAGGGTTAATGTGTTATCCAAGGTTCAGTTAAATGTATCATCAATGGACATATAAAGGCAAACAAAATCCTCCTGTGTTACTGTTATTGTGATGTTGATGTCCTTGATTTTGCTTAACTTTTTCCAGGACCATCCTCCCTAACAATTATGGAGTCATCTTCACATGGTAAGCCCAACATTTTTATTTCAGTAATGATGCCTATTTGACAGAAATATGCATCTATTTGTATATGCGAGATTGGTGACAGGACTGTGTGTGTATTGCTGTACTGTCTGTGATAGTGACACTAGTGTTAGTTTGTTAGCATATATTAAATTGCAGTAGCGGAGGTATTAATTTCTTTCCTGTATTTATTTCTTATTATCACAGGTGATCCCAACAGTGGAAGTGTCAGACTCTTGCAACCTGATCTCCGAGTATTGGTAGACAATGATGATGATGGTGGGCAAACACAGGCAAAGTTGAGGAGCAGGGGATTAATCTGGCACTAAGGTTGACATTCTGACATCCTCTTTAATAACAGCAGATGCAGCCAGTAAGCCTACCCAAAACCATTTCAGTGAGTCCTCCACTATTGGGGAAGTGTAGGTGAGACATTTGATCAGGGTAGTGTGTTACCATGGCTTCAATGCCTGTTAACCCTGGCCGTAGCCAAAGTGTGAGCAAGGTGATATACAGGAGGGTGGTTAGGGTTGTTCAGAGGAGGCCTGCTGTTCACCCACCACCTGATATTTGTGTGCCTTTCTATGCCACTCATGAGGTCATGGTCCTAGTATATTCTTGAGGAGAGCTTGTCCAGCAGACTTCAGTCACATTCAGGTAGCAGCTGTGCATCTAACTATGGGCATGGACATGCCAGTGCAATGCCTGTCTGCAGACACTAAGGTTCATAGGTTCATAGGCTGATACTACGCTATCTGCACTAGGGCATTTATAAGCCTAACCAGAGTGTGTTTGGCTTTCGCCACCCTTTTAGATTAGTTGACTGTGCCTCTGTATAGTAAGTCACAGAAGATAGCCCTTTTGAGGTTAGTTTACTGTGCCTCCATCTAGCAGGGACACAGAAGAGATCCCAGGGGTAAATCTACGATCTCCCATCCACTTGTCAAGATTTCTCTTGAAGAGGGTCATTGAGGGACTCTGCCTAACATGGATTGGGATTTTGTTCCAGAGTGAGGGGAGCCTCTGGGATATGAATCTGTCCCTCCAGCCTGTCCTATTTATTTCTGTGCTGAGGTTTAAGTCCCTGGAGCATGTAGCTCTAAGGGATTTGGATTTCCTGAGGTGGAGCATGTTCATTAATTCTGGGTTGGACATGGCTTTATACGTCAGGCACAGATCGCCTCTGAGTAGGCAGTAAGCAACTGAGTAGAGCTGGAGTTTCTTTAGCCTAACTGCGTAGGGCATCTGTTTGAGTCCCTTGATCCTCTTGGTGATGTACTTTTGGGGTCTTTCCAGTTGCTGCAGGTGTCAGGTAAGGTACATCCCAAATGGGGCATTGTATTCAATTATGGGCCTGATGAGTGATGAGTAGGGGGGCACAATGACCTCTCTTTATCTAGATGTGAACCCTTTCATGATAAGGTGGGCTATATAGAAGGTCTTTCTAACCACTTTGGCAATGTGATTGTCAAAGGAGAGATTGTTATCTACTTGGGTCCCCAAATCCCTAATTACTTCTTTCATATTTTATGGATTACCACCTATGTGGTAATTTGTGGGCACTTTGTTTTTCCCAAAGGGGATGACTATGCACTTTTGGCATTTAGCTTTAGGCCATGGCTCTGGCACCAGTTATCCATCTCTGTGAGACCCTTTTGGAGGATGCTTGTGTCAGTCGGCGAGTCGATTATGGCACCCAGTTTGCAGTCATCTGTGAACTTGGTCAGCCATAGTCCTCCCATGTTAGCCTGTACCTCAGAGAAATATATACCGAACAAGAGAGGTCCCAGGACTGAGCCTTGTGGGACGCCACTTGTAACTGGTTTAGAGTCTGACATGGCACCTGCAATTCTGACCATGTGGGTTCTATCCCTGAGCCAGTTTGCAACCCATCTTATGACATAGGGGTTGATATTTAAGCTGGTGAGCTTATTTATGATGCCCGAGTGGGGTATTGTGTCGAAGGCTTTTGCGAGGTCCAGGAAGGCTGTGTGGACTACCTTCCCTTCATCTATGGCCTTGGTGACTGTTTCAAAGAAGTCGACCAGGTTCAAGAGGCAAGATCTGCCCTTAACAAAGCTGACTTGGGTAGGATCCAGTGTTTGGAGGTTCCCAATGTCTTTGTTTATGAGTTTCATGATGATATGCTCCATAGCTTTGCAGACCAGGCTAGTCAGGCTAATAGGGCGATAGTTTCCAGGGTCTCTTGTGGCACCACCTTTGTGGAGTGGGACCACTGTTAGTGTACGCCATTCCTTGGGTACATATCCTGTAGTAAGGCTGAGATTGAACAGTGACTTTATGTGAGGGTTCAGTTCTTCTTGGAGTTCATGTAAGACGCAGCCCGGGACACCGTCCGGTCCCATTGATGCTGTGTTTTTTGCTTTAGAGAGGGCACCTGTGCATCTGTGATGTCAGGGAGGCTACACTCTGTTGGGTTAGACATTTGCTCTTTTGGGGGGTAAGGCGGGGAGAAGTTTGCACTGAACCTGTCTGCCAGGATGTTGGCAATGTCTGTGGGTTCAGTGTATTTTTTGTCATTTTGAACTAACTGAGAGCATATCTGGGAGTTGCCACCCAGGTTCCTGACATAACTAAAGAAAGCCTTGTGATTATCTTTAGCATCTTGTGCAATTTTTCTTTCGAAGCTGGCCTTAGATTATTTTATGAGGGATCGTAGTTTCTTGCTAGTACTGATCAGAGATGCCTTCCCTTTTTGGGATTTTGCTCTATCATGTAGTAGCTTCCTCCTTCTGTTGTATAGCTTATTTATGGCTGGGGTCCACTAGACAGGTCTCCTACCTTTGGAGGAATGAGTCTTGGTTTTATTTGGGATAGCACGATCCATGCATTCCTGTAGGTGTCCATAGAAAGCATTTGTAAAGCATTCTGCAGTTTGAGCCATATTTTCCACTGGCCCGGGGGCTTTGAAGGATTCCACCTCAGTTTTGAGAAGTGTGAAGTTTGCTTTTGAGAAGTTCTTCACCGTGGTTTCCTTGGCTGGGGGTGGGGACAGGATATGGATGTCCAGTGGGATTAATTTATGGTCAGATCTTACCAATGAGGGGTATAACTCTGTTATGGAACATAGAGTCCCCATGTTGGTGATGATCAGGTCCAATATGTTTTCCCCTCTTGTGGGAGTGGTGACCAGTTGTTCCATAGCATTTGAGTTTATAAATTCTAGGAACCGTTGGGCAAGGGTGTTGGGGCTTGAGTAGTGCTCCCAGTCTATGTGTGGGTAGTTGATGTCACTCAATATAATGGTGTTTGGGGAGACCTTCATATTCTACAGTTTTCTCAGGAAAGCTGAGTGGGATTCCTGAGTTTGGGAGGATGGTCTGTAGCAGGCTACAAACTGAAAGGCAGTTTTGCCCACTGTTAGTTGCACATGGATGGTCTCCGATGCTTCATGCCGTGCCACTAACCTGGAGGTGTGGGTATCTTTGATGAATATGGATACTCTCCCTCCTTTTGAAGTTCGGTCCGAGTTTTGGGGCCGAAAAGCATGGTATGAGGTATAACCTGGCAGTGCTGGGGTGCTCTCGGGAGCCTTGAACCAGGTTTCTGTTACTGCACAGATATCGATATTCTCCATACTGAGGAGAGCCTTGAGTGCATGCATCTTGAGGTTTAGACTTCTGGCATTGAGCAGCATTGCCCTTAGTTTCTTTTTCTTTGTGTTGTCTGTGGAGGTGGGTTTGTCTTTTGAGCCTTGCCTAAAAAAGGCACTATGGGGGTGGCAAGAGCCTTAGTCAGTATTCGAAAGCCCAGGGGTGACAGGTGCAAGCTGTCCCTAGCGAAGGAACGTGGCTGGTCGAGCATGTCATCCCAGGTTGACAGACACTGTCCCCTTTGAATGACACCGATACTTTAGCCAATTGTTAAAATTGATCATTTTGTCTTTATACTGTGGCATCATTCTTGGTGACGGTAAGATGCTACTCAAGGTCAGGGTCATACTGGCCTGGGCTACATGATCAGAGAGCTCCTCTATGTCTCTTTTCATGTAGTCCAGGGAGGTACGTCTCAGGTTATTCACACCAGCATGGACAATGACGGAGTCATATTTGTACTTGGTTTGGAGTGACCTGAGTGCTTGTGTTATGTGGTGGATCCTGGCACCCAACAGGCAGCTTACAGTGACCTTCTCCTTGTTCAGCCTGGTGAGTGGGACGTCAATGTGTCTGACAATAGAGTCAGCTATTACAAGTGTATTAGGTGTGTTGTTTAGCCTTAAGGGCTGTGACTGTGTGGCACACTGACTTTGTGAGCTATGTGCTATGTGGATATTGTTTCGTGGTAGGTGTTGCTTGGATGTCTGCTTTGGAGGTCTCTGCTGCTTGGGCAGATTTTTATTTAGAGCCTCCGAGTATGTTTTTGTGTGTTTATGTGTTTGGTTTTCTGTTGCAATAAGTCTATGTGAGACTGGATTTGTGGTGTGTGTGGTTACCTTCTCCTCCTGACTGAATGCGCCAGTATTGGGTTGAGAGAGCTCAGCCTCCAGTTTGGCTATATAGTTGCATCTCTCACATATATTTGAGCTTGTTTGGAGGAGGAGAGGATGGTCTGTGTACATAAGGCAGTTGTAACATTGCCTCAAGATTCCCAGATTCACCGGCTGGACTGGAGAGTAAACCCGAAACTGACTTTTGGACATGCCAGAATAGTATAAGGAACTACTTTTTGACTGATCAAAAAGGACCAATAGGGAACCAAGTACTTAAAGGGAGTATAAGAGGGTGTAGTGCTTTAGTTACTTACACACCAATATTACCTAGAGTGGCCATACAGACACACACATAGAACAATTACATGGGTCATTTGTGAGGCTTACAGCTCATTCTGTCTCAGTGGCCATTTCATACTTTATCCAAATATCTGTCTGTTTCTCTTTCTTACTCATATGCACTCACTCTCCAAATGTCTGCCTGTTTCTCTTTCTTATGCAAATGCATTCACTACCTTTTGTGCCAACCTAGGCCTCCTGCCCCCCCCCCCCCACATCTGTGCAAGTAATGATAACTGTGCCATATCCTTGTTTTCTATCTTTTGGATTCAGGGATACATAAGTCTTTTGCCCGATGCTCAGAGAGCATAGTTGACTTTGTGCTTAATATATCTGCATTTGTGATGTGGTTTTGCAAACTGTACTGCTTTCTTCCAGGTTTTTGTAATGTGTACATCCCTCCCAACCTCTTAGACTGACAAAGCTGGACCAAGCCATAAATAAAGTCTGACAAAGGCCCAGCGATGTGGAAAGTTTTTAGAAACTGTGGTCTTACAAACTTATAGACAGTTGACAGAATAGCAGGTTTTGCATTACTACTTTTATGTTTTTTTTGAGGGAATATAAAGTCTGAAACTGAAATGTGTGTCATTACTTTCTAACTTCACTCTTTAATGATTTGACAGTACAAAGTATGAGGCCAATCTGTAGACAATCAGTAAAAATCTGTATATTTAAGATATATGAATGTGTGAAGGGTTCAGGCGCCTAGGCAGCATGACACCCCACTGTGGGACAGCTGGATGTGGGCACATGGCAGGTTGGCAGTTAACTGCAGTGACAAATGCCTGTGGACAATTCCCTGTGGGAATAGAGGAACCCCCTGCACCCTAACCACAGGTGGCAGACACAAACCCCGCAGTGATACACTCTGCACTCCCCTGAAGCCACCATGTATGACTGT
The DNA here is from genome assembly GCF_019279795.1 of Protopterus annectens. Lineage (NCBI taxonomy): Eukaryota > Metazoa > Chordata > Ceratodontiformes > Protopteridae > Protopterus > Protopterus annectens. The sequence continues at coordinate 1,367,169,400 of NC_056733.1, forward strand.
CAGTCGAACATGTGGTCATCACAGGATGCCAAGTGGGCATGAAAGTGGTACTGTGAAACCCATGTGCTGTGGGCAAAGCCTTTATTAACACATGTAAAGTGATGTGTGTAGTGCTTGGTGTGTACTAAACACAAATATATTCACACCTTGTAGAAATGTGCCACAGCACATAGGAAATCCTGCACATCACTGTAGTCACACTTATGTTGCAAGATGTGCTTTAGGAGATGCTCCCCTTACAGCAATAGCCTTCCTATGTGGTGTCACAAGCATCCCCCTCAAAAGTGACTCCCTCTGGCTATCTGCCAGGTTTTGTTCCTGTTGCAGAACAGACAGAAGGTTGGACAGCTGCAATGTAGGGTGTAAAAGTAGCACCTTCAGCTGACGATGCCATGCCTACACCTGGTTATTAGTCTGCGGGAAGTCCATGTCAGAGATGTTACACACATTCCAAAACATCAAAGGGTAGGAAGATGGCAGGCATTGCCGTGCTGAGCAGAAGGATGCATACTTCCGTAGTCGGACTCACACATAATGATGGTCCAGAAATATGCCTATAAGCTTAGCAGAGTCGGGTAAGGTAGCCACAATGTCGAGAAATGCAAGGATAACATCTTCCAGTGGTAGGAATGCCAACACAATCAGCTTGCCGATGACAATTGAGAAAGCAGTGTCTGTACCATAGAGGGCCACAAGGTGGTGATGCTGGATCTAGTGCCAAATGATCTGTGCAAAATGGAATAGGCACCCCTTCAGAATACTCTTTGGGAATGCCTTATGGCTGGCACAGATTGCTGCCTTCTCAAAATCAGTCATAATATACTGTGGAGCCAAGATGCATCCCCGTTCTGCAGCCATATCCTTCAGTATCTCCCACATATTGTTGTATGCAGACTCTGATTTCTGTGTCATGAGAGAGTACACCAGGGGACAATCCTTGCTGAGGTCGGAGTGCCAATACATTCATGTAACGTATACAGCTGATGGCATATATCGGCCCATGTCGGGAAGGTGCCATCTCCATGAATGATGTCAGACCTGCACAGGTCTGCCAGATTCTGTGCTGTGGTTAGTAGAACCAAGGAATCAGTCCCATCCATATCAGACTTTCTTCAGAGCATAAAGCTGCCACGACGGAGTGGATACTGGCTGACATCAATATCCACAAGTGTTACTGGAGGTGTGTACATGGATGCCCGTGCCCTCTGCTGTACCCTGGTTATGCTACAATGCAGGGTGTCATGGCAAGGCATCTCCTGTACTACATTATCATCTGCTGTACCTAGGACACTCTGCATTACCAGGCTTGGCAGGTCATTGCCGGTTACCACCCTCTGCCGCAGTTCTGCTCGCAGTGTAGCCACTTGGGCTGTTGTTGCACCTGGGCCGTGCTGGTGTGGCAGTGATTTCAGCAGTTCTTCCTCCTCATCCTGGTGAACAGTGATGGCACAACCTCTGCAGGCCTTTACTTTCCACTTGATACATGCCCAGTACCATTTAGGTGGTGCTTCACACTCTAAATAGTAGAGATATCCCTCCACTACCAGCATTGGTTTGCCCCATTGGCTGGGCACTGTGCTGTATCTGTTGCCAAGCTGACCAGGGCTATACAGGTACATAGATTCCATCATGGTAACGCCACTTGTTGATGGCCTCTCGGTATCCATTACATCCAGTGTAGCAGGGAACAGGATGTAGACATGACTATGGTACAAGTCACTATCTGACTTTGGGTATGTTGCAGTACACCACCTTGTGTTATACCCTCTGAATTAGCACTGCCTGCCACAGTGGCCCTGTGCAGCTGTCTACACACCACCTTGCTCTTACTACCTGGTCTGCTAGGGTATCTCTATGTGCAGTTCACACAGCCGTGGGATTGACAAGTGATTGTAGTCTGGTAGGAGTCTACCCATCTTGCTTGCACCACAGGTTCTACATGTACTGCACAGGTCCCATTTAACCCCCAGCTGTCGCTGCTGGCCAATCAGGGTGTGGGGCCCAGTCTCAGTTTCAGTGGTAGAGGTAACATAGGGGGGTATCCCTGTGTAGCACCCTTGTCTATCTACATGGGCCTGCATACTTGCGTAGCCCAGCTGCAATAACCATTGGATGGGTTTGGCGGCCCCCACAATACACACATGCTGCTGTGGACTGGGAGGTGAGTTGCTACCCCTGTGTGTCAGTGTTACCTTCTACAGTGTTTCTTTCATACTATTGGGTAGGTAGTCTGTGCTTGTCAGGGTTGGCATGTTCCCATCTGCCACTTCACTAGGGGGGCTCTGGCAGGACAGTGTCTGTCTGTTGCAGGCATGCCTCTCCACCTCTTTGGGTTGGTCATGTGGAACAGCCATTACCAATGGTGGTACACACAAGGACACTGTGTACATCTTCTCTGACAAGCTTAGTCAGTTGATAGAATAACAGGTATTGCATTAGCATGTACTTTCTGAGGGGTACGAAGTCTAAAACTCAAATGTCTGTCATTTTTTTCTACCTCCGCTATGTGCTGCTGTTCCACTACATTGCCAGATGGCCACATGTATGTGGAATATGGGCTACGCATATTCTTCAAAGCTCAGGGCTGTCTGTGCCAATCTAGGCAGAGATGCTTGTGGTGTTGTTACTACTGGATTAGACAGTGCGCATGTACTACTGTACCACTCTGCAGCGGCTGCAGCTTCTTTTGGTTTTGCTGTCAGCTTCCCTCAGCATGGATTGATGTAGGGGTTGTGTGTGGAGAATTTGTATGCTTGTGAAGGGCAACAGGTATGTTGCTCTTTTGTTTTACATGTGTGCCAACCTTTTTAGACACGTGTTTGGCTGATCGGCTGAGTAGTGCGACTGTTTCCACTGTCGGGTGAGAGCCTGCATATATACTTTAGGGGACATCTCCATTTGCCGGTTTTCCTGACTGTGTAGATTCCTACAGCATATCTCTCTTTCGGCCGCACCGCTCTAAGATCTAGCGGTGCTGCGGCCTTCTGCTTTTGGCATTGTAGCTCATGGGCATTTGTCTCGTGATCTGCATGCAGGGACCCATGTGTGAATCTTTGATAGATAAGGCCTGTAAGTTGATAGAGTACATGTATTCACATAAGTCACTGCTGTCACATCTTGATATAACTGCTGTAAAAATCACCCACCTTATACTTACATTACCAAGTAACAGTATGGAAGGGTATGCCATTCCTTTGTATTCTTAGATAATTATTTTTTTACTCTAAGTTCAACACTTACCTTGGAAAACTAGCAGTTGCAAGAGTTTTAGTTCAGGGATGACCCTGTCTGATGCTAGCAGTACACAACCATTACATGAGTAAGTAACCCGTTACGAACATTTCCTGGCATCAGTGTTACTGTATATATATATATATATATATATATACATATATATATATATATATATATATATATATATATTTATTTATATATATATATATAAAAATATATATATATATATATATACATATATTATATATATATATATATATATATATATATATATATATATATATATATATATATAAAATATATGATGAAGGTTTTAGCCCTTTAGGTAGTGAGAGTATGTGCCATACATTGCCTCTTGGCCAATGTGAGGGCATACTGAGCACATGAACGTCTGCCTACACCCACAGCAGGTGCTGGCTCCCCTTTTTACTCCTCACCTGTGTGGCTGTGGTGATCTTGTCAGTGGTGGTGGGATGTGTGGCACATTCCCTTGGTGTTCATGCTGAAGCTGGATTCTCAGTATAATGTTGTGAATCATGGCACAGACAGTGAATATTTCACCACATGTATGGGGATTGCACTACAGGGCTCCCCCAGATGTATCTAGGCAACAGAACCTCGACTTCAGCATCCCAAACACATGCTCTACGATAGTTCTTGTTTGAGCATGTGCCTCATTATAGCCTTCTTCAGTTGTTGTGTGTGCATTTCTGTTAAGTATCATAAGCCACGGTTTCAGTGCATAACCTGCATCCCACAGTAAATGACCCTATGAAATATCCCCCCTAGCAAACATCTTATACAGTTAAGAGTTGTGCCAGATATGTGAGTCATAGTAATTGCCTGGGTTGTCAGTACACACATGCAGGATGATTTCTTTAGTGTTACACATGACCTGGCTTCTAGCTAATGGTGTCATAGGCCTTTCTATTTATGTACACCCTTCCCTGTTCCCCAGGTGATGCTTTGATTTCTACATGTTTACAGTCTATGGCACCCAGGACTTCAGGGTACTGTGCTACAGGGTAGAACTCTTGCAAAGTTCTGTCTCTGTCCTTAGGTGTACGGGGAACATATATGTTTTAACATAGCATTCAGGAACTGATGTAGTATCCTGGATGCACTATCCCCTTTTGATATCTAGAATGTTCCTGTAGCTAAAGTTCTAAGTGCTACACATACCTTAGTCTCCACTGGGATTGGTTCCACTCTGTTTTCCCTTGCTCACAGTTGAGGATGACAGAGTTTGAAGAGCTCCTATAGTGTCTTTCTATTCACCATGTAGCACTGTACAATTTCCACCTCATGCAGAGTGTGAAAAGTTAAATGGGGTCTAAACAGCCTTCTCCTTCTTGGCTGTGGTCTATTAGCAACAGCAGCAACACAGACATGGGCCTTCTGCTCATACATATGGATAAGGGCAACATCAGTTCCTAACATTCTTTTTGTTTAGACTAGTTTCCATTGCTGTATTCCAATAGGCTTTGGATTTCACCAGCACTAAGACAATAGCTCCTCCATTTTGGTTTGGTTGATTAGCATACAGTTCAGCTGCTTATGCTGTAATTAGCATGCAACGTTGTTTACAGTATTTGTGCAGCTCTACATGGTGCGTAGATCTGCTTACTGCATACAAAACTGTGCGCTATTGTGTGTGTAGTGGCGAACCACACTCATGGTTTTAGAGGACCATGTATGCTTTATTGAATCTGTACCATAATTGGACACAATTTGCCTTGACATTATTATTTTGTTATTATAGCATTGTAATCACTTGAATCAGCCACTGATTACAGTAGTCGAAAGGAGGATTATGACAATAGTTATAGATTATTGTGTAATATTGTGAATGATGTTACCTAGACTGAGGCTGAAGATATAGTGAGCCTACTGGCTGATAACTTTAACTCTACCTTTAGCCCTCTTTCCCCTCTGTCTACCCTTCAAGATAGACCTGAAACTGGTGTACATCCAGCTACCACACAAGACCAGATCCTAATAGTACTATCAAAGGCTAAAAATACTGCATGGGTGGGTCCTAATAATATCCCTGGATGCATCTTAAAAAGCATGAAGAGCTATTTAGCCACACTTTTAACAACACTGTTCAATCTCAGCCTCCAGAGAGGTTTTGTACAATGCGAATGGAGAAGAGCTACAGACATGCCCCTGCATAACGGAGAACTTTTCACTAGACCCAACCAATAATAGACCCATAAATCTAACCAGCACATATGCAAAGCCACAGAAAGACTTATGGAATTAATCAAGCAGGACATAGGGAACCTCCAAACACTTGACCCATCTCAGTTGGATGAAAGTAAAATGGTACACATCCCATACCTCTACCTGGCCAAAGCATGTGACACAATTCCACATTCATGCATATTAGAAAAGCTAAATAAACTGGAAATAAACTCCTATGTCACTCACTGGAGTGCCAGTTGACTCACAGATGGGACACAGATAATCAAAACAGGGGAAGTTTCTTCCACAAAGAGATTAGACACCAGCAGAGTTCCCTGTGTTTCTGTGATGGGATCTGTACACTTTGGCATCTAGTTTTCTGAAGTTGAAGCCAATACTAAAGGGATCTGGCTGATGAAGTTTGCAGATAATTGCAAGCTAGGAGTAGTCATTAAGTCCCCAAATGACTTAGCCTTCTTGCAGAAAGGTTTGTCTCAAATAAAAAACTGGTGCCAAAATCATTGACTGAAACTAAATGCAAGAAAAATGAATTATTTTATCCTTTGGGAAGTCATCTACCTCAGGGACCTACCACATTGACAATACTACCCTACGAGTTAACCCAGTTGTTTAGCATTTGGGAACTTATGTGGATAGTAACCTAACTTTTGACCAACATGTGTCTGTTTTTGTAATAAAGTCCTTCTATACTACACAGCTTAATAGCAAAATGATTGTGTCAATGTCTAGGGATGGCATTGTACTTTACTCAGCCCTTATTAGGCCAGTCTTTTAACATAATGTCCCCTTTGGCATGTATCGTTCAGACACATGCAGCAACTAGAATGCCCACAGAGATTCCTTACTAAAAGGATACAAGGCCTACAAGACATGTCCAAAATGGACAGACTCACAGACCTGTTACTATACTCTGAATCCTTTAGACTGCTAAGAGGGGATCTGTGTCTGCCATATAAGGCATCCACTGACCAATTATTGATGGATTTATGGCATATCAGCAAGTCTAGTGTTACCAGAAGTACTCTGTCTAGGGATCTAAACATCTTCTGCAACATCAATTGAATGTTTTGGAGGGACAGCTATCTCTCACAGAGGATACCACTGCTTTGGAACAGACTCCCCATCCACATAAAACAATGTTCATCCCTGTCCATATTCAAGCACAACTTATATCTATGGATGGGAAACAGAAAAGTTATCTCAGAACTGCCCCCAGTATTACTAATGAGCAGAGGCCACTCCTAAATGCTTTATCCCATGCATGGGTCCCCTCAAATTATTTATGGTACGATCCCAGTTATTCTCACTAGGGGTAATAATATAATTATCAACCAAATAGCACATAAAATAAAATTGGTTAGGCTTAAAAAGGCTCATAAGAGCAGCTAGCCTAGCACTTACCTATGAACCCTTGAGAAAATTATACAATCAAATACATTTTGGATAATGACATATGAAGCAAGTACCATGACATTCAAATTTAAATTATCTTATGTAATAGGAATCTAAGCATATTGTACTATCTGCAGAGCTCATACAGAACTACTTTGTTACTTTTTACTCCCATAAATGTGATGTCAGTACCTCATTAAACTGGAGTAAGCAAAACAATGGGCAGGATTCAAGAAGGCTTGCACGGAGTGTAAGAGACGTGTAACACTCCATGCAAGCCTCGCGATCCAGGAACAGCCCTAAACTCCGTGTAAGAGACCAGCTAAAACGTCTCTTACATGGTCTGGGCGTGGACATGCTAAATACCTCACTTGCAGCCAAAAGGTATGCAAATGAGGTATATTAGCGATCCATGAAGCAGAAACCAGTCTGTGTAAGAGACGTTTTAGCTGCAGAAATGTACTCAGTTGACAACTGAGTACGTTTCTGCAAATTCCACAACGGAGCCATGTCAGCTCCAAATAAAGGGTGCATATGTCTCAGGCAGCATGCCAATGGCCAAATATGTGGCCATTGGCAAGGTAACCCGATGCAAAAATATTAAAAATATAATTTCTTTTTCCGGCAATCGCCGATGTTTAAACCCAGCGCAGCCCCGCGCAAATGGGCTGCGCTGTATAAAACCATAAAAAAGAAGGTTATAAACCCACAAATATGGGTTTCATGAAATACATGGAATGACAATGCAGGGACCAGCAGACCAAAAACAACATGGCCACCATGTAGTGGTTGCTAAGGGGGGAAGCTGAGTCTAAGACATGTAACTAAGCATTAGTATGCAATCTCATGTAAATGAGGGTTAGGATACTGAATCTCACAGTCACATAGCAAATGAGCACAGTCTGAGTAGTGTAAGAGATACATAAGGGGGAGTAATAGAGTAGGAGATAGGTGACATCACAGGGGGGAATGGTAGAAAGAAATGCAGTTCATTGGAGGTCAGTGTAACATGACAGATGACAGACACAGATCATGGAAAGAGGTGTGCCACTAGATAATTCAGGGAAAGTCAAGAAATGGAAGGTGTACACTGTTACTTACACCAAAGTTTCTTGCTGGGCGTGCATGCGCACGTGTGCGCACCATGAAGCGCGAGTAGGGCAGTGTGAGCACGTGTAAGGCAGACTGAGCATGTGGGAGCGTGTTGGGAGATGTTTAACACTGTTTGCGCTGGTGTGCGCCGTGTAGGGCAGACTGAGCATGTTGAAGGCTGTTGGCAGACGTGTAACAGTGTTTGCATGGGTGTGCATGCGTTTTAACCCAAATAAGCAGATTCTGAACCATGTAAGCACGTGTGTGCGCGTGTAAGCCACTGTGAGCATGTTTCTGCTGGTATGCACGTTGCTCCCCCCTGAGGAAACAGAAAGGAAAAAGGAAGCAACAGAATTAATAGGAAGCTAGCAGGGATAACTGCTGAAGCTAGCAGGTGAAAACAATTAGAAGCAGGCAATTACACAGGCAGAATAGTAGCCCAGCCCAGCACTTAAAACTCTGCAAACAGTAGTGCAGGATGTTTCTCTTAAGAGACACTGCAAGACAGGAGTAAGCTAATAGAAGTGAAAACTGAAAAAGCTTCACTCAGAGCAGAAATGTTAGGGGCTGCCATAGTTGTCATAATGAGACATAGGCGACTTGCTGAGGGTGGTGACAATGCAGATGGTGCCAGACAATCCACAGTGAGGAGACGGAGAAGAGTGTACAGGCTCAGGGTCACCTACCACGGGTTACATGAGCTGGAGATAGTAGAGCGCAATAGAGTGGACAGAGAGCTCCTGCAGCAAATTGTTGAGCTGTGCAGGCCACGCCTCACACACAGAACCAACAGAGGGGAACCCATCCCAGTGGAAACCAAGGTATGTGTTGGCCTAAGAATACTAGCAACAGGTACCTTCCAGAGACCAACTGGCGATATGATATGGATATCACAGGCATCAGCCTCCAGGGCACTGCACCAGTTCCTGGATGCCATGTCAGCACATGTTGGTGATCATGTATATTTCCCCAATGCCCGTGAGGTATTGGCCAGCAATATGCGTCTCTTCCAGCAAATAGCAGAATACCCTGAGGTAGTGGGCGCAATAGACTGCACGCACATACGCATCAAAGCACTAGCCAGTGAGCAGGGTAGGGCCTACATTAACCGCAAGGGCTTCCCCTCCATCAACTGCCAGGTCGTGTGTGATTCCCAGGGCATAATAATGAATGTGTGTGCTGGCTGCCCTGGGAGTTACCACGATTCCCACATCTGGCATTTGACGCAGCTGTACCAGACATTTGCCAATGGGGACATCCCACACGGACACCTATTGGGGATGCAGGTTATGCACTGGAGCCATGGCTGATGACACCCATCAGAAACGCACACACACCTGAACAGGAACGCCATAATGAGGCACATGCACAAACACGTAATGTAATAGAGCGTGTGTTTGGGCTGCTCAAGTCACGGTTCCAGTGTCTGGACACATTTGGTGGAGCCTTGCAGTACACACCAACTACATGTACCCAAATTGTCATGGTATGTGCTATGCTACATAATATGATCTTGCGAAAACAGCTGCAGCAGGACCAGCATAGGGCTGGGCCAAACAGCCCCCCACCATTGCCAAGGCCATCACAGGCAGAGCGTGACTCAGAGGAGGAACAACCTGAGCCTGCCCCAGTAGGCAGAAGGAGACGTGCCCAGTATGCCCTGGCCTTGGCAAAGAGGCAACACATAGCACATACACTGGCTCAGTAGGAACCCTGGGAATGATACCCCCTCTGACTCACTCAAATAATAACAAGGATGCCTAAAATGACATGACCTGCTCACAAACATGTACAGGGAAGTGTAATATGCGCATCTGACAGAGGCAGCCCTGCAGCACCACCTGAGGCATGAATGCCATGTGTTAAGTAATGTAACACCATGTACTATACGCACACCTGAGCACCCTGACTAACATCCACCCTCACCAAGCATGAAGCTACAAAATGACGATGGGATGATCAAGTGCAATAACTGGCTGAAGTAATGCAGTTAGTCAAAGGGGAGCCAATGTGTTTCAGGCTGGGAAGACATGCGGAGCATGACATGATGCACCACTTGCTAGGGGTGGCGTGTACCTATCATTCCATGCCCCATGGATACTGGCAAAGGCTGTCAGTACCCACAGCATGCCCTGAATAGGTAAGTCTCAAAACACAAACCCACCTTCATAGGTACCACAAGGGATAGGAACCTAGATGTAATGGTACCCAATGCCAGAAGTCTAAACAGCAAGATGTGTGCAGTGTAAATGCACACAGTATGGAGAATGTAGATACCAGTCCTGTAATAGAGAACTGGGTAAAGGCTCACATCAGCACCCTAACACTACCAGGTCACACCTCATACTGTGCTGTACAGCCACAAAACATGGAACAAGCTACAAAAGGAGGGTGACTAGCAATAAATGTCAAGGATAACCACACCCCCATGTTGGTACCACAACAAGAAGCAGCATGGATTAGCCATGGTCAAATACCAATGGCTAAAACCACCTCCCAATATATAGCCTGCTGCAGACTACTGTCCTAATACCAGGAACTGCATCTGGCCTATGTTGGAATACATGAATATATCAAGCCCCCCAAACCACATTATATTGCTTGACTGAAAATACCCAGACACACACTGGGAGCATTATACTAGCACCAACACAGTAGGAGAAAAGTTCCCAGAATCCATAAACCAAAATGCCCAGGAACAATGTACCACTCCCACAAGAGGGGTAAGCATACTGGATGTGATAATAAGCAACATGTGTACTGGATGGCAAGATGAGAAGTGTATCCCTCACTGGTAAGACCAGACCATAGAGTAATCACACTGGATATACACATCCCGACCCCAGTCCCTGGCCAGAATACCACAGTGAAAAACATGTGTAAAGCATAGGTTGCAGCCCTCCAAACTGATGTTGAATCCACGAAAGGCCCTGTGCAAGTGCAGAATATGGGACACACCACAGAACATGTTATACAGGCATTCCATTCACACAGCCAGGAATGCTTGGAGTATGCAATCACAAATAACAACAACACACAATGCCATACACGCAGGCATCTGGCATGCTGGACTCCAGCCATTACCAAACCATGCAAGAGAATGAGGAAGCTACCGCATGATAGAGCAAACATAAAAAGGGAAGTAATCACTGACCAGTAGTATGGCAATAACATATGTCCACACATACAATCCACTAAGTCCAGCCACAAGAAGTAGAATCTGTGAATCCAGAGGCAATGTGACACATGTCCCAAGTACACAGACAACCACAACACCCCCAATAAATACAAATATATGTGATAGATGCAACCATGTATCCAAACCAGAGGTTGAGCTCCACCAACTCAGTACTGTCAAAACTAGTCAGGAAGAGAAGGTAACCACATACACCACAAACCCAGTCCCACATAGACCTACCACAACTGTAAACCAAACACATAAACACAGAAAAATATTCCCGGAGGCCCTAATTACAAACACACCACACCAACAGAAGCCTCCAAAGCAGATCACAAGCAACCACAACCTCCAAACATAGCACATGCAACGAATAGTACACAAAGCTGGTGTGCCAAACAGTCACAGGCCAGAAGGAGAAACAACATGCCTGATACAGTAGTAATAGGTGTCTGTATAGGCAGACACACTGCTGTCCCACTCACCAGACTGAACAAGGGAAAGGGTAGAGTAAGCTACCTGTAGGCTGCCACAAAATGCCACATAACACAAGTACGCAGGTCACCCCAAAGCAAGCAGAAATATGATGCACTCAATGTCCATGCTGGTGTGAATGACCTGAGATGTACCTCCCTGGTCTACATGAAAAGAGACATGGATGATCCCTCTGAGTATGTACCCCAGGCCGGTATGACACTGGCTGTGTGCAGCATCCAACCCTAACCAAGAATGATGCCACAGTACAAACACAGAATGATCATGTTTAACAGGTGGCACAGTTACAGCTGTCAGTTCAAGAGGGTCTAATGTCTGTCTGCTTGAGATGTCAAGCATGACAAGCCATGCTGCTGTTCCAGGGATGGCTTGCACCTGTTACCCCTGTGTGTCTGGATACTAGATAAGGCCTTTGCCACCTCCATAGAGCCGTATGTAGGCAAGGCCAAAAAGACTACCCACCACCCTAGAAAACATAAGTGGTAGGAAACATAAGGGTAATGCTGGCCAATGCCAGATGTGTAAACTGCAATATGCATGCCCCTGAGGCACTTCCCATTATGGAGAACATCTATGTCTGTGCAGTGACAGAAGCCTGCTGCAAGCCTAGTGATAGCACACCAGCACTACTAGGTTATACCACATATCATGTGTTATGGCCCCAACACCTGCACCAAAACATCAAAGGAGGGGGAGTATCCATATGTAGCACAGACACCCATATGGCCAGGTAACTGACAATGCACAAAGCAGCGGAGACCACCCATGTGCACCTAAGTGTAGTCCAAACTGCTGTACAGTCTGTAGCATGCGACAGACCACACTCTCACACACAAGAACTCCACCCAGACATCCTGAAGACACTGGACAGTATGAATGTCCCACCAAATACCAGACAAGGTACACATAAATTACCACATAGGTGGCAAGCCATTATGTATGCAAGGAGTAATCAGGGACCTAGGGACACAAGTCGACAGTAATCTGTCATGTGACACTCACAATGCCAATGTGGCTAGGAGGATTGTCGATATTGAACACCGTATCATGAAAGGATTCACATCTACATCAACAGAGGTCACTGTGCCACTGTACTGTTCCCTTATCAGACCCATAATCTAGTACAATGACTCATATGGGATGTACCGTACGTGACACCTGCATCGGTTCGGAAGACCTCATAGTTACCCCACCAAGAGGATAAAGGGTGTGAAATATATGTCATATGCTGCCTGGCTGTAGACACCCCAGCTGAATGCAGTCACAGACTGCCTACACAGAGGCATTGTATGTCTGTTGTACAAGGCCATGTCCAACACAGGAGTAATGGACATGCTCCACCACAGGAAATCAAAGCCATTGGAGCTGTGAGAGTGACAGATGTCAGCCTCAACACATAATGAAATAAGATGTGCTGGAGGGACAGATACATAACCCAGAGGCTCCCCACACCCAGAAACAGTATCCCAATCCATGTTAGGCAGAGACCCTCACTGACACCCCTCAACAGGAATATTGCCAAGTGGATGGATGATCGTACATGTATACTGGGGGTCTTCACTGCGTCACAACCAGACAGAGGCACAGTAAAGAAATTCATAAATGGCCATAATAGATACATAGCAAGGGGTGGCGAAAGACACACACACTCTGGCTAGGCTTACTAATGCCCTAGGGTGGATAGCCTAGTATGAACCCATGAACCTATGAAGATTCAAAATGTACAGGACACTAAGGATAATCACAAGGCTTACCTAACTGATAGTAGGAACCATGTTGGGCATCCACAGATATGCTCCGAATCACACAGATATTACAAACAACATACCAAACACACACACATATTGCTAACATACAACCTGACAGGTGCAGTGCAAACACCCCCCCCAGAGTGCAAAATATCTATCCCAGCAGACTGCTGGTCCCCTGACATTGCAGATGCTGAGGTAACAGCCATCATCTGCAAAGCAAAACACACAGCAGCAAAGGTATGTGATGGTGTCCTGGGCTGAGGCCAAACATGGACTCCAAGAATAATGGAATGCCAAATCACGCTACTGCCCAATGTCATCCTTACCACAGGATATGTACCCAAAGAGCAGTGTACAACAACAGTGGTCCTTCACAACAAAGGTGTTGCCTGAATGGATACTGCAAACTACCACCCCAGGATCCTGACAAGCTTGGTCTGCACAGCTATGGAAAGGATCAGTATGTACTGCAGGCAGAAGGCTATTGTGGACCTACTGATACTGGACCCTACACAGTGTGGCTGTCGTAACTGCAGATCCTGCCCCTAAACATGTTTGACCCATTTGAAGCAGTCATTAAGGTCATTGATGAGGGCAATGTGGTCCACACAGCATAGCTGGACCGTGCACATGCTTCTAGACAATACCGTACGAGTTCAGTATGGATATGTTCACCAGCTTAAATATATACCCCTATGTCAGTAGAGAGGTTGCAAACCAGACCAAGGACAGAACTGACATGGTCAGACATGCCGCATCCATGTCAGACTACAAAGCAGATATGAGTGGCATCCCACAAGGCCTGGTCCTGCCCCCCCCGTTCTGTATATATGTTCCATAGGTATAGGCCAACATGGAAGGACTGTGACTGAACATGTATGCAGAGGAGTACAAACAGCCCACCATATCCGACCCCCAGCTGACACAAGCAACCCACAAAGGGCCACCTACAAACAGACAACTGGAGCCATAGCCATGTCAGCAAGCTAATTGCAGAACTGTGTATAGACAACCACCATGGATATACAGTAAGTGCCCACAAATTACCACACAGGTGTTAACCCATGATGTACCTAACATGTAATGTGAGACCTGGGTACAAAAGGTGATAGATATCCTGCACTGGACAAACATGTGGCTGTAGTGTTCGCAGAAACATATACTATATACCCACCCAAACATGAAGGTTGGCAGATGTAGATAAGGGGATGTCACTGTGGCTCTGCAGTCATCCTCCATCAGCGTCACAATTGACTACAATAGCCCCTGTGGGATATACCTCAGCAGACACCTCCATCAACTGTAAAGTCCACAACAGTACCCCACCAAGAGTAGCAAAGTGCATGAACAGATGCCATGTGTTGCCTGAGTAAACAAACTGCAGCCCCACACACTGCCACACTGCCCAGCTACAGGCAAGCTGTGCCTGATGTATGAAGACATGTCCAACCTGGAATCAATGAACATGCTGCACCTTGTACAATCTGAATGGCAGTGAGCTATGCACATGAGAGACCTGAACCCCAGCACTGACATACATAGGACAAGCTGTACAGAATGATCCATAACACAGAAGGCACCCCCACTCTTCAGTAAACTCCTGGTACAGGTCAGCCAGAGAGTCACTTATCGACACCCCTCAAGAGGAATCCTGATGAGTGGATGGGAGATGGTAGGCTAACCCTGGGTATCACTGTTATGTCAGAGGTAGACGGAGGCACAGTATACTAACCATGACATATGTCATGGCAAACTCCAGTTACAATGTGTGTCAAAGGACAAACACACCCTGTGACTAGCATCAGAAATGGCCTAGGGAACATTGCTAGTGTTTGCCATTGTCCACCCATGTTGTGGAATACACTAGCAATGTTGGACGAGCCTGGTGTAGGTAGTCCATATCTGAACATAATGCAACATGGTTATATGTGCACAACTGGCCCCTACACAGTCTGTTGTGCTCACTATGAAGATGTCAAGCAGTCATAGGACTAAAGCCCAGGATACTGTCCACCACAGTGAAAGTACTGAACCAGTACACTATACGGTACTACAGTGTTAGGTCATTATGAAAGTATGTTGAGAACTGTCTGCAAAGTATCCCATGCAATCCCTGCAGGCACAGTATAATCCCTGTTGTGGCAGACACGAAGCAGTTGGCCAGTTAGTACACAACATGACACCCAACACACAACCATAAATGTGAGATATTGTTGAAGTTCACACACACCCAAATATGTGGTGGACTTCAGAGTGCAACATATGGAAAGCTCACACTGGGCATGCTCGCACACTTTGATAAATGAGGCATATGTCAGACAACATGCCATGGAAAGGCTGAACTGGGCATGCTCACAGACTTAGGCCATATCTCCCTTTAGCAGTTGGCCACACATATCTGGTATTTGTACGTGTCAGTCCAGGAACCAACCACAACACAGCAATCTGCCCAGTGCACACAGTAAATGACTACAGAGACATAAGTGATATAGTGGATCGCCGTCATATGCAAACATCTTCCACAGATACACAAGTTGGTCATAGGAACAGGGAATGCTATGGCAATAAAGACCTGCAAACAGTAGAACAGCACAACAAATATTGTGCATCCAACAATTGAACATATGGGTGTAGAGGTCAATACTAGGCTTGTTGCCCTAGGGAATGACAGCTCAGCCAGTGTGTGCTTGGCATCTGCATGTGCCACTGTAAAGTAGGTCACAGAAGGCAACATGTGAGGCTAGTGAGCTGTGCCTCTGTCAAGCAGGGGCACCGTGGAGGTCCCAGGGATTGAATGTGCTAAGCCACAGCCATGTTGTCAGTGTGTGCTGGAAGAGGGTTGCTGAGGATCTCTGACAGTAAGTGTCCATCAATAACAGACTGAGGGGAGCCCTATCTGCATTCTCTGGACAATTCCACTGTCAACACTGTGTTGTAATGATTATGTGTGAATGAAGTGCCGTGCCAGAACTGTTCACAGATGTCCTCCCTCTGTGGGCTACAGCTCTGCAATGTATTAGCTCACTCTGTCTGTTGTACGGCTCATATATGGCTGGTGTACACCTGACAGGTGTCTTGTTGTGGAGCCGTCATGGGTATATGTGGGATAGCATGATCAATGCAAACCGTACACATGCTCATAGAATGCAATTGTCAAGGATTATGCTGAGTGGCCAGTATAGTCCCCCAGCATGGGTCCTCTAAAGTTGTCCACCCCAGTCTTCACAAGTGTAGAGTCTGCTTGTGCTAAATACAGTTTGTGTGCAGTGACAACCTTGCCTGGGGGTGGAGATGGGATATGGATGTCCAGGGAAAGGTGGGTATGGTCAGATATCAACAATGGTGGTCTGCCTCTGGTGTGGAACAGTGAGTACCCATGTTGCAGATGGACAGGTGCAATATGTATTCCCCCATGTGGCTGTGGTGTGTGGTTCTGTCATAGCACATGGACCCACAAATTGTAGTGGCTGTAGGGTAAAGTGGTAGAGGCCTGAGTAGTTCTCACACACAATATGCCTGTACCTGATGTTAACAACTGGAATGGTATATGTGAACACCTGCATATCCCGGCACTGTTCCCAGGGAAGCTAAGTGTGTGTCCTGGATGTGGGTGTGGTGTTCTGGACTGGTTTTGTTGTGTGTTACAGGTCCTGTGGTCACAAAGCATGGTATAGAACATAACCTGCCAGTGCGATGTGCATATCTGACCCTGACGTAGGTGGCTGCAAATGCATATATATGCTATCCCCCACCTGACAGGTAGTACTACATGTACATACCTCTGTAGAAATAAAGATGTCAGCACCCTATAAATACTGCAGGTGCAGAACTGATGCCCAGTAATTTGGATAGTGCGCTCTACTAATGCGTCTCTCTCAAGTGTCATAATATAGTTAGGTAGGGGTTTGAAACCTGCAAATGCTCAGTGTGTGTGGAGGGGTTTAGTGTGTGTGCAAGACTGTATGAAAGAAATATCCCTTTTGGCAACTAGGAGAACACACGACAGGATGCACATTCCCCTTTCTAAACACTGATGATGTCACCACCCTATAAGTACAGCAGGAGAAGGGAAACCTCCCAGTAATGCAAATAGCGCGCTCTGCTAATGCGTCCATCTTGAGTGTCATAACATAGTTAAGTAGGGGTTTGAATCCTGTAAATGCTCAGTGTGTGTGGAGGGGGTTAGCATGTGTTCAAGACTGTATGAAAGAAATATCCCTTTTGCCAACTAGGAGAACACACTACAGGATGCACATTCCCCTTTCTAAACACTGATGATGTCAGCACCTTATAAGTACAGCAGGAGAAGGGAAACCTCCCAGTAATGCGAATAGCGCGCTCTGCTAATGCGTCCATCTCAAGTGTCATAACATAGTTAGGGAGAGGTTTGAATCCTGCAAATGCACAGTGTGTGTGGAAGGAGTTAGTGTGTGTGCAAGTCTGTGTGTGGGAGATGTCCCTTTTGGCATCTGTGAAAGCACTCTACAGGATGCACATTCCCCTATCTCAGCACAGATGATGTCAGCACCCTATAAGTACAGCAGGAGAAGGGAAACCTCCCAGTAATTCAAATAGCGCACTCTGCTAATGCGTTTCTCCTGAGTGTCATAATATAGTTAGGTAGGAGTTTGAAACCTGTAAATGGCATGTGTGTGTGTTTGGATGTGGGGACTTTGTGTGTGTGCAATTCTGTATAAAACACATGTGCTTTTTTGAAATCAGGAGATCACACTACATGATGCACATTACCCTTTCCAAACAGTGATGATGACAGCACCCTATACATACAGCTGGAGAAGAGGCATCTGCCAGTAACCAGAATAGCGCAACCTGCTACAGCGTCACTCTCCAGTACCTTAACATATTTAGGTAGGGGTTTGAAACCTGCAAGTGTGTGTGTGTTTGGATGTGGGGAGTTTGTGTGTGTGCATTTCTGTATGAAAAACATGTTAGTTTTGGCAATCAGGAGATCACACTACCTGATGCACATTACCCTTTCAAAATACTGATGATGTCAGCACCCTATAAGTACAGCCAGAGAAGAGAAACCATCTAATAATCCGAATAGTGCGCTTTGCTAATGCGTCTTTCTCATGTGTCGAGACTTAGTTAGGTAGAGGTATGAATCCTGAAAATGGCAAGTGTGCGTGTGTGTGGGGGTAGTAGGGTGTGTGTAAATGCAAGTGTGAGAGAACAGATCCTTTTGGCAAATACTACAATACACCAGATGCTGCATATTCCCCCAGTAAATACAGGGGATGTCACCACACTATCAGCACAGCCAAACAGGGCTAGTTGGCCAGTAATGCCAATAGTGCGCTCTGCTACTGGGTCTATTACCATTGTCAGAGTACAGATAGGTATGTTTTGGTAACCCACAACTGCCATGTGTGGTTGTGTCACACATTATGACCTTGTGTGGGTCTTTGTGCATAACAATGCATGCCATTGCCTAAACCAGCAATGGCATTGCACACATGATGTATGTGTGTGACACATACACATAAATACCTGTGACCTGCAGTAGTTACCATGTCTGACACATGCCTCGAGTGGATAAATGGTATTTGCAATGTATACCAATATGACTGTGTCTTACTGTGCAGGGGCACGTGGTATGTGTCTATACAGTGTGGGTGTATATGGTAAAATACCTACAGCAGGGAATACACATCTGGTCTGGGCCATATAGTCTACATGTAGTCGATGTACTGGTGCTGCATGTTCCCACCTGTTGTGGGAGTGGTAACATGTCATTCCACTGCAATTCAGTGACCACATGCTGTGAACCCTTCAACTAGTGTGTTGTAGCTACAGTAATGCTCACACACAATGTTTGGCTGGATGCAGTCCAGCCATATAAAGACAGTTCTTGAGACTGTCATATTGCCAGTGTTGTTATGGAGGATAGGTGGTTTTCCTGTGTATGGGAGGGTTGTGTGTGCCAGGCTATGAACCAGATGACAGTCCGACACACTGTTAGCTGCACATGATTAGGCCCTGATGCTTTGTGCTGTGCCAACAACCTGGAGGTGTGTGTATCTGTGGTGCCTTGGGATGCCACCCCCCTGTCCATGTGTGTTACATGTGTAGGGGACGACAGGCATGGTATGAGGCATAACCTGTCAGTGATGGGTTACACCTGTGAGCCATGAATCAGGACTCTGGTACTGCATAGACATTGCAGTTCACCGTGCTGAGGACAGTGTCCAGTGCATGCATCTTGCGGTGTACACTGCTGGTGTTGTGTAGCAGCACTGTTAGTGTCCTAAACTGTGTGATACCCGTGGAGGTGGCTATGTAATCCGTGTCCTGCAGCATAAGGCAGTATGTGTGTATCAAGGAGCTTCGCCAATATACATCGGGCCATGGGTGTCAGGTGCAAGATGACCCTTGCACATCATTGTGGCTTCCCTAGCATGTAAGCACACGTTGACAGCCAGTGGATACCCTATGAATGACATTGGAGACTGTGCAGAATGTCGACATACAACACCCTTCCTACATATAGTGGTAGCATACCTGGTGAGGGTATGTTGGCAACCAAGATCAGGCGCATACTGGCCCGTGCCACATGCTGAGAGATCCATTCTATGTTCCCTATCATGTAGTCCAGGGAGGTATGTCTCAGGTCAGCCACAGTGGCATGGTCAATGAGTGAGTCATATGTGTCCATTTCTCTGACTGACCTGTATGCATGTGTTCTGTGGTGGACCATAGTGCCCCTGAGGCATATCACTGTGACCTTCACCAGATACAGCCTGTTGAGCAGGACCCCAGTGCAGCATCCAAGACAGGTACCTGACACATCTGTAGCAGGTGTGTTGTGTAGCCCTACAGGCTGTGAGTGTGTGGCACACGGGATGTGTGTGCCATGTGTGGCATGTGCTCTGTTCCGATGGAACATATGCCTGTGTGCCAGCTGTGGAGGTGTGTGATGCTCAGGCAGGATGCTATTCTGAGTCCCCACGTATGCCCCAGTGTGTTCAGCTTGCTGTCAGTGCATGTCTATGTCTGACTTGTATTGTAGTCACTGTAATATGACATGCTACCTGACAGGGTATGGCATTACTGGGTTCAGAGAGCTCAGTCCCCAGATTGGCTATGTGGTGGCATCCCACACATGTGTTGTACGTTCCTGGCCAATGGTGATGGCTGACTGCATACATGTGGCAGCTGTGACATTGCCACATGACTCACATAAACCACAACTGGACCATAGAGGTGATTCACAGGTTACCTTTGCACATGCTACCCTAGTAGTGTGATTGCCATGGTGAGTACCAACACATAGGGCCAATGGGGAACAACATACTGAAGGTGTGTATATGTGGGTGTACTGCTACTGTTTCATAGCACTGGCATATATGACTGCACACGTGGGTAAATGCCGGGTAAGACATGTGCAATGTGTCACAGGCAACGTACATGCGAACAGGACGGACAGTGACGTTCTGTCATGTGTAAACTTGACATACGTGTAACGCTATGCAGATGTCACTAGGAGTCCACAGAAGCACTGTAACTCTGCATTGCAAGTGTAAGCAGTGTTCCAGGGAACCCCAAGCGAACATGCATGCAAACAAAGCTACAGTAAGCAGGGCTGGAAGTAGTTCATTGTACAACAAAGAAGGGGTAACACTAACAGTAAGTAACAATGCAAATATGTAGGCACTATCAACATGTACCCAGGAATACACAGCAGATGCCCATGGTAGAACTGATATTATGTCATAGTTAATTGTGATTTGGATTACATTGGTACTGCACACATATCAACATGCAAACATCCACATTGCATAGTCGTTGTGGGCAACTTGACACCATTACTGAACATGTCCACCATTGCATATCACTACTTGCGTTAGCTTCCCCCCTGTGCTACCCATGTATGCGGCTATCTGTTGACATCCTTATCACCGGCATGCAATTATGTGCAGCTGTTACACTTTGGTACGTACTATGGGTGCAGATGACAATTCAGGACATTCATACGGTTACTGCATCAGGCATGCTGGGATATACACACAGTCATATCAGCACACTGTACTGTTACCAACATGATACTACTAATACACTTCTATGTAGTCACCCTGTGCATCAGCAACATGTTTACCTGTTCCCGCAATGATGTTGGAGATTGCAGGAGGTGGCACAGTGTCATCATATGCACAGGGTGTGAATTAGGTATGCCTGAGTCTGCCACTGATACCACCAATTGACATGTGTGTGTATGTGTGTTGGTGAGGGGCAGCAGTACAGGGTGGGGCACTGTTGGTGCAGTGTGTGTGTGTGTATGTGGTCGCCCTAGGTGTTAACATTTCGCATGTGTGTATGCACACACACAGTTCCACCTCATGGCTGCCATATACAGGGGTTTGTGGACAGCCACAGACTGCACCTGGCAGGTCATACACATCAGTGTCTGTGGGCACGGACACGGTACCTGTGCCTGGCAGGGGTGCTACGGACCGTATCCAGTACTAAGCCAGACTGGGTACTGTCATCAGAAGCGGGAGTGTGTTGACTGGACACAGGTCCCTGTTGGGACTGTCCAGAGCCACGTGTACGTGGTCTCCTGGGGCGTTCCAATGACAGCACAGACCCAGCATTGCTGGGGCTGCTGCTGGCACTATGGGGGCATGAGCAGGCCTGTTGTCATCAGCGCCGACTGCCAGCTGTTGCTGTTGCTGGCATATAGCCACGTCGATGCCACAAACGCCCACCATTGCCCTGGCTCATGGACATTTGGTTGTGGAACTGCTGTAATATGTCCCCACAACGTCTGTCTATGACATCGGTGAAATTACGGATAGCATCCACGATGTCACGCATACTGTCAGTCATGGCTGTGCGACATGCTCTCAGCTCCCTCAGACCCTGTCTGGTGTACCTTTCCATATGCGACTGTGCCTGCATGACAGCCCGAAACATAGCTGAGGTTGACAGACCTCTTTGGGCACGTCTGCCAGAGGCAGAACACCCATGGATGCTCCCACGAGAACCCATGGGCAACTGTCTGTATGGTACCATCGCAGACCCCTGCCCATGGCTGCTGTGTGGGGAATCATGTGCCACAAGTACCACATTACCCTGGTCAATGCCCACTGTATCCTGTCCATCACCTAGGGACAATGGTGACAAAGGATGTACTGGCAGGATGACTGTGCGCAATGATGGGGTTGACAGCTGTGTGCTGTCAATTGGCTGACCAGTGGCGGACCCTGACACACCTTCCTGTACCATTACACAGATATCATCATTACCAGTACCTGTGGCACCAGATTCAGGTTCCCTGCTGCAGGACACCAGAGCAGCACCAGAACCTGTGGGAGGAAGACAGGAAACACAGTTTACAGTGTCCACACATTGTTACCAGTGATGCACTTATGCACACATGCACACATGCACACATGGACACATGCACACATGCACACATGCACACATGGACACAGGCACACATGCACACATGGACACAGGCACACATGCAGACATGCACACGTGGACACATGCACACAGGCACACATGCACACATGCACACATGCACACAGGCACACATGCACACATGAAGACATGCACACGTGGACACAGGCACACCTGCACACATGCTTACATGCACACATGCACACATGGGCACAGGCACACCTGCACACATGCACACATGCACACCCCGCAGTATACACACAGAGCAATACTGAGTTACACTAGTGTTACTAGCACTATCAGGACTATTATAGGTATTGTTAAACACACTCACCAGCATGGATGGCCTGCCTTGCTATAACCCCGGAAGGACCTGCAGAAATGATGAGATTAATGTCAGTGGGCACAACTGTGCCATTGATACTGCATATGATACAGTGCAATAGTACACCAGTTGCCTTTCACACGTCAGCTGCTGATATTGCCAATATCACACATGCACAATTACATACTATGATGACAGCTACATACCACGGACACACCTTACACATGCATAAACTAACAGTGTACAGAACAGTTAAGTGTACATATGGCATATTACCTGCACGCTCCATGTCATGCTGCTGTGTGGATCCAGCCTCCATCATGATGCAGGTGTATTGCTGTTGCTGTTCTGGGGCTGGAGCCACAACACTTAGGAGTAGCCCCTCCAGTCTGGTGAGGGGGGGTGTGTGGCCACCCCACCTCCTGTGGCAACCTGTTGCCTGTAAATATCCGACGCACGCTGACGGACATTTCTGATTAAATCACTGCAGTGATGTCGTACCTGCTCATATGTCCAATTATGCGTGCCAATGTCATTTACCCTATGGACAAGGTCTTGCCACAGTGCAGCCCTCTCCTGCTGATTCTGACTGGTGCGGGAAAACAGTATGTCATACTCCCGCACCAGGCTCTGGTGTATCTCCTCATCTTCCGCTGCAGAGTAGGCGGGATTACGCTGACGCGCCATCTCCCTGGAAGAGAACACAAACAGGATATCAGCAGAATATGTCAGCAATATATGGCACGCATACTATACATGATACTCATGTGTAGTGATATACTACTACTCCCATATGTTGCATGTGTGTGTCTCGTGGTGGATACACAAGTACATGGCCAGATATCAGTGCTCAGCCAACACCTGTGCAACAATACCTGCCACATTCCACACAACATAGTAGCATGCCCCATCGGTCAGCACACACTGACAGGTCCAATGCACAACCTCACTCTGTGGGTTCATCCCAAGGTACTGTATGTGGGACGCCATCCACTAGTGTGATGTGGACACAAGTTACTCGGCCTGGATATACATATCCCACCACTACCACCAGCACAGTAGACTACTTTGATATGTATGTGATTAGACAGTTATTCACTTGTTAGGACTGAGATGGTATCCATGCAGCACACTGGGCCAGTGGAAGCCACAACCCACACTGCTGACCCCTTTGCAAATGCTTATCACGGACATCCCACAGATTGCATGAAACTTGCACACACATTCTTAACCCAGACCCTATGCACAAAGGTTAGGCATCCGGTCCGGTGGACCCCAGACAGAGGCAGATTGTATAACAATAGCAGGGGGCTACAGCAGGACAGAGCAGATTCACATTAAGGGAAGGCATCTGTGGTCAGCACTGGTACTACGCTACGGTCTCTCATAACAATGGCCACGGCCTACTCTGGGAGGGAAATGGCCACAAACACTATGGATAACCACAAGGCCTTCTTCAGTTATGCTACACATATGGACCAAATGCCTCAGATATGCTCTGCATTAATACACACCTACTTAACATTCACCAAACACACAGATATTGGCAACATTCTTGCAGACAGGTTCGGTGCATGTATCCCCCCTCCTTCTCCCCCACCAGTTGAAATACTTATCACAGCTGGATGTAACCTCCCTATCATCTCACATGTCCAGGTGAGGGCCGCCCTCAGCAAAGCAGAACACACAGCATCACTGTGACCTGATGGTATCCCTGGATGTGTGCTACATGCACTCCAAGAGGACATACAACCGCATATAAGACTGATAATTAATCTTGGCCATACTACAGGATATGTACCTGGACACTGGCATACAGCAACAGTGGCCCCACACCACTAAGGAGGCACCTCTACTGACCCTGGGAACTACCACATCATATGCATAACCGGCCTGGTCTGCTAAGCTATGGAATTATTCAGTATGGGATGCATATGCATTGATACCGGGTACCTGCAGACACTTGTTCACAGCCAGTTTGCCTTTGTGATGGGCTGATCCTGCCTTTTCAACCTGGCTGACCTTTCAAAACAGTCACTACAGCCATTGCTGAGGGCAACGCACAGACAACTGCTGCCAGGATCATGGCCTAACACTGATTGACATGTAATGTATAGTCATCCCCTTTTGGAGGAACTACGTACACACAACATATCACATGGACATACCTATAGATACAGACCTATGACACATTTGGAGGGTTTACAGTATGCAGACTATTAACCTGCTACTTTGCATTACCTGTGTTTGTCGCAGCTGGTTGCATTACCACTGCTTCTGCTTCCTGCTGCTACTGTCACTGCTGACAGCTTAGAGTCACAGTGTGTAGCGAGTGTTTATTTATTTATTTATTTTTCTCTCTGTCTCAGTCTGTCTCTCTCCCTCTGTCTGCTTCCAGACAGTGCAATGAATGTATTGCATGTGTGGAGTGTTAGTACAGGATGCTTTTGTAGGTATCTGCATAGGTCCATGTGATGGCCTCTGCACCAATTGTAAGCCAGCATTTGCTAATTGCATGCAGCCAGTTGTGTACTGATTGCAGTTCTCACTGTGATTTCAGGACAGTGCTATAAAAGGGTATGTGAGATAGGAATTGCCCTTTCAGATTGTAAGGGTGGGGACCATGCTGGTATGCTGTGGACACTGTTCTGTGAGTGTAAAGGTTAGTATCTCTCTCATGATTCAGGCTGTGTTGTAGATTCACATTTCTCCATTCCTCTCTCCTGTTCCCTGTAGTAAGTGTGTATGCACAATGACACCTACAACTATATATAGATGTATATTTATATATATATATATGTAAATATACATACATTTATATATGTACATTAACTGACATTATTACCTACAAGCTACCAACTAGCATGGCTGTTTCTGTTCACACACTACTATTATGGGAATCCAGTAGTTTTGACAGTAATTCTAAATGACATGCTTTGTGTACTACACATCCTATATTCCCTTTACATTCATCCCTACTATTACATGTTATATTTATTTTAGCACAATGTTCTTGTATAAGAGTCATGGCTTAGTGGTAGGTCATACAGACTACTGTTTCCAAGGTCCTGGGTTCGGGACTGACAGTGGGAGTTTATTTTGCTTTTGA
Organism: Protopterus annectens; assembly: GCF_019279795.1. Lineage (NCBI taxonomy): Eukaryota > Metazoa > Chordata > Ceratodontiformes > Protopteridae > Protopterus > Protopterus annectens. Next base: position 1,367,195,607 of record NC_056733.1, read on the forward strand.
ACTGACTACAGGACCTGTCAATCAAAGTGACTAAGGCACTTTTAAGCAGTTGTAACTGGGTTAGTGCTGGTTTGCGCGGAGCTCACGCATGCGCACTGGCGTTTAGCTCCACGCACACACATGCACACCCACTTACAACCGCTTAACAGTGCTTACTCTGGCGCACATCCGCGCTATTTTCTTTGAAAGAAATGAAAATGTGGAGACAGGAAAGTGGTGAAAAAGGGGTCACAAAGAGGGTAAGACAGTAGGGAAACAAGCTTGGGATTTGCATGAGGGATGTAGGTAAGGCCCATAGCTGCCCATTTCTTCATCAGCAACAGCTGTGCATATGTATGTAATTTGGTGTGACATTTGAAACCTTCCACCCCTGAGAGAGGTGTCAGGACAACAATAATACTTGTTGTACAGCCAATTCTAATTGATAGTTTCCATGTCCAGCAGACATGTGTGCTGAATGGGCAGCTATGTGTGGGGCATAATTTTTTTGTGGGTACAGAGTGCCCTTTTTTTTTTTCAGGTGAGAGTGGTATGTCAGGTGAAGGAAGTCGGTATAGCTGGGGAGGTAGGTTGGGTAGGTAAACAGACAAGTCAAACAAGACGCATACAGGGGCGGTGTATGACATGTGTGGGGGGGGTTACACAATTGACGGAGATGGAAGTTTGGATATCCAGAGCCCATGAGCCCACAGATGGCAACAGTGGAACTGATATCCCCACCCATAGGCAGTTGCCACTGTTCCTTCACTGCCCAGGACGGGGCTGTGCTGGGGGCTGTGTAGGCCGGGCAACAGGCATGCCCGTAAGTTGTGCTACCTGTGCCTCAAGCTGGCGTAGGGTCTCGAGAACAGAGTCCCGGATCTCCCTACGCACCACAGTCCGGACGCTACGGAGGGTGAGTGGTGGTTCTCCTCCGGCCACACTTGCAGAGGGGGGGGCGAGCCCCATCCCCTGCAGCGCTTCCACCTGCAGGTGGCACAGGGCCACCAGAGGAGGGTCCAGACTGGGCACTAGTGCCAGGTGCACTCGCCAGCTGAGGTGGGTCCGCTGGAACCCGCCTTCCCTGTCGTCCAATGTTTTGCATTATGTCATGACAGTTTGGGTTAGTGACATATAATACCATTCACAATTAGTTGTAACAGCATGCATTAGTATTCCCATTAACCAAACACCCAGATATTCACACCATTGAACAGCGAGCATAACACATGCATAATTTGAACAGCAATACACAGTCCAACAACATGCAGGGTTGATTGATGGCAACAGGCCATCAGGTTTGGATGTATGAACAGGGCAGATGCATCAACGGACATGCAAATATATATGACCCAACAGGACAAATGTCCAGGGGTGTTAATTGTGATTGCACATACCATTTTCACGTGGAATGGGTTATATGTGGTTATAGGGTGGGGTGAAGAAAATAATATTAACACCTTCAAATACCAATACATATGCTGTACATTTCTAATAGCTGCACATATATACACACTACTGTTCTAACTACAGTTTCCAATATGATAACTACTTCAACTTGGTGATAGGACTGTTACTGCAACATCAATATACATTTTATTGTTCTTCATACACTTTCATATCTAGCTTTGTTCAGCTACATCATCCTGCTACATTTGCTTTATATAGCTATAGACAAGTGTGGATGTATGGTATATCAGACAATCATACTATCTGCATATTGCAGACTGAGAGCAACATATCCAAATTTTGGGATACACATTCCAGATGCAGCAACACTTTGAACAGATTTTGCTGTTTGGTTTTGATTCTCACATGCATTTCATTCTGTACTGACTGCAGTATACTTTATTCAGGGGTTATTACTACTGTATTGCTGGATTCATGACACTTTCTCACACTCTCCCACTTGTTTTCATTTTACTATTCAGGATGGTACTTACTTCTAGGCTTTATTGACATGTTTTACCTGTATTTATTACAATCCTTTCCAGCAGTCTCACTTCTGTCATGTTTCAGTATTTCAACAGGGATATATTTCACACATGTGATTTGATCATCTTCTGCAGCTGTACTTTTCAGCCTGCTGCAGGTTGTGTACAATTTTCTTACAGGTGGGGCATCTTTATTTCAGAATTTATGTCAGACATTTTCATTTTTCTGTTTGGATTACAGACTGCAACACACTTTTGTAATCAAGCAATACTTGCAAACACTTTCACACTGTTACTTGCACATTTTAATACTTAGTGACTACACTGCACTCTTTTGCTGACTGTCATACTTTTATATTTCTTTACAGTTACTGGTAGTGGATTACTGACCTGCCTGGTGGCGCAACTGCACCAGCCTATCGCCATAGGCTCTGCGGTTCGCAGAACGGACACCTGCAGCTGTAATATAAATGAAGTAATATTGGAATACACATCTCCATAATATCAGCTAGTTTAATTTCCTACATAAATAATTAAATGTAACTTTCTCAGTAGTGGGGCGTTGGGCATTTGCCGGGCCTCCTGGATCCAAAGGTTCAATTGGTCCTGCTTGCGTCTCTTCAGGTCCGCATGGTGGTGACGGACCTGCTCACCAGTCCTTGGAATCCCTGTGGCACTGGTGAGATCATGAGCCAACCGGTCCCATGCCTCAGCCCTATATGCTCCCCACAGGACCTGGCCCTGCATGAGTTGGGCCTCATGATTGTGGACTAGGAGCCAGACCATGTACCTGGACTCCTCAATGCCCCACCTCTGTGCTCGAAAGCAACTACCCTCATCTACTCCTGTCATTCTGGCTGCAAGTCAGTTCTACAATCGTTTATGCTGTGTATTCCCACCTATGGGGCTTATATAGTCCGTTTTTCCCGCACATATCTGTGATTGGCCATTTTGGAATTGTATCAACTTCACTAAACCTGCATTGTCATGCTCCAGTTTGTATTCATTCCTATATATTTGCTATTATTGCATTTACAGGTACTGCTGTCATGGCTTAGTGGTTCAGTACCTTGGCTATGGTGTATAGTATCCTGGGTTTGAACCTGGCCACTACTTTTTATTTTTTATGACTGTCTAGACAAGCTGAGGGGTGTGTCTGTGTAAAGGCAGTTTTGATACGGCTTGCTCAACGTTGCCCGTCGTTTAGCTTGTTTGCATGGTGTGCAGCTCCGCGCAAATGGGGTACACTGGTTTAAGCCTCATTTGGCTGTCAGCACGCATATTATGCTCAGCTCAGCTAGGGGCACATAGATTCAGCGTGTTAAACCACTGCTCAGCTACGGGCACTCATTTTGCACCAGTTAAACCACTGCTCACCTATGGGCAGATGCACTCACCCTGTTAAACTGTAGCTCAGCTATGGGCACATCTGGCATTTTTTATTGTTTTGTTACCTCACATTTATTCAATATAAATGGGCTATTTCATTACATTTTACATAAAATGTGATTTTATGTGTACATATTTGTCAGGGACTTGTTTTGTGCTTATTTTGCTAAAAATAAAAATTGGTGTTGTGGGGGCTTGAACCATGCATGCCTGCTCTTCAGCCAACATCTCTACCGCTACGCTATTGCTTCTTGGCTTCCTTTGCATATTTAGTTCTTATATGCTTTCCCACTGACTGCTAACTGTGGCTGCGCTACGGGCACGCCCGCGCAAATGAGGGCACTCACTGTTAAACATCTTTGCAATTTAAAAAAAAATTATGAGATGTTCATTTGTACATTTTATGTTCGTAGTCTGTGGGGGCATGTGTTGTGTTGTGTTTATTCACATTTCCATGGACTCTGTCGTGGGTGTTTACTTTGGGCACTTTTCCTCTTCTGGGGGCGTGTCCGCTTACAGGGCTCAGCCTACAGACACGCCCCCTACTGTCTTACATGGACCGTGTTAGCCTTAGGTGTGATTCAGCATGCTCTCATGAATATGCAGAGCATGCTGACATCACTCCGTTTAACTACAGCCTCCGTGTATGAGTTATAACTCTTACACGGAGGCTTCGTGAATCCTGCCTAATGCCTTAGAATTAGTTCTGGGTAGTATCCCAGTGATGTGGTCTTTGGCTGTCTTGTCAATGATAGGCTAACACTTATTACTTATAAGACAGGTACGTAATGGGCATGACCTGTCTGTTTCCATTTACCCAGGATCATACAAGCATGGATTTGGCATATATTTAAATTAGAGGTGAAAGGCCAAATCTCACACTGGGGGGTATAGGGCATGTACAGCCCTTTTGGAAAAACATTAGTATCAAATGAAATAAATATAACATTGTAACAGTTGGTAATATAGACCATTGCTTTTCTGAAAAAATAGACCAGTAATAAAAACAGCAGAAACCAGGAAACGGAGCTCCAAAGAAGGAACAAATAAAATTGTATATAACATACCAATGTGGTGCTCCTGCAGGCAGAATGGTAACTCAAAATATCAAATAAAAACCAACTCAGATAAAACATAAAAAAATATTTATTAAGGTTAGCACTTTCACTGTAAAACACCACTTCATCAGACAACCCATTAAAAGCACCATGCAGTTTTATATTCAAATCAGCCAATAAAAATCACATAACAATTATTACAAAGCATAAACTCTTAAAGTGTAAAACACAAAAATCACATGAACAACATGAAACTATTAAAAATCATAGTAAAAAAATCAATGCTTCAATGACCTTTCTCTTAAAAATGGTTTCAAGGAAACCATATCATTAATACCAGGGAAGCAGTCTGCTTTAAAGAAAAGAATCCATTTCAGCTCACAAACTTCTGTCCTGTTTTTAATTTTGCCTCACCTCAAACTTTCATAAATAATTTCTAACACAAAAAAATTAAAATAGTGCTGTGTATTATTAGATTCTACATGTTTAAATAGTGCACTAGTTTCTTTTTATTTCTAATATCTCTTATATGTTCAAGCACACAATCTCTCAAAGAGCGGTTTGTCTTCCCAATGTAGCAGACATTACAGTATGTGCAAAAAGCATAGTAAACTAAATTCTTTGTAGTACAGTCAGCATAAAAAGGAAAATGTACTGTGCACTTCTGCACAGCATGTACAAACTGGCTACCTGTATAAATGTACTTGCACACACTACACTTCCTACACGGAAACGTCCCATACATATATGTCCTATATATATATCTATATATATATATATATATATGTATATATATATATATATATATATGGTTCCCTATTAGAATCCCGAAACACTATAAGCCTGAAAGTCAAAATCTTGAAAACTAATGACTGAAAATGCAAAATCTCAAAAATGCAAAATCCTGAAAGTCAAAATCCTGAAAATACAAAATGGACTTACTGACGTCATTGTGGCTTTGCTATTGTTAGCCCTGTGGTGTTAGGTCATGCGTTGGGTCCGGGTGAGTGTGCGGTTGGTTTTATGTTAGGGTTTGGGGTGGTATAAGTGAGTTAGGGTTAGGGCGCAGGTTAGGCATGTATGCAATAGTGACAAATATTGGCGTTAGGGGCGGTTTAAGTGAGTTAGGGTTAGGGCGCGGGTCAGGTGAATGTGCGATAGTGACGGACCTTAGGGTTAGGGTTAGGGTTAGGGTCAGGGTCAGTTGGTAGATATTAGTGTCTTTATAGTGACATATTTGCATTATTTGTGTTTTCAGGATTTTGCATTTTCGAGATTTTGCATTTTCAGTCATTAGTTTTCAGGATTTTGACTTTCAGGCTTATAGTGTTTCAGGATTCTAATAGGGAACCATATATATATATATATATATATATATATATATATATATACATATACACACACATATATATATATATATATATATATATATATATATATATATATATATAGTGGATGGGAGGAGAAATGGCATAGTGGTTATCCTGAAGGAACAGTATGCTAAGAGTGTTTTGTAGGTGAAAAGAGTGTTGGGTAGAGTGATGTTTATGAAGCTGGAAATTGATGGTGTAATGATGAATGTTGTTAGTGCATATGCTCCACAAGTTGGGCATGCGATGGATGAGAAAGAAAAATTTTGGAGTGAGTTGGATGAAGGAGTGATAACTGTACTCAAGGGTGAGTGACTGATGATTGGAGCAGATTTCAATGGGCATATTGGTGAAGGGAACAGAGGGGATGAGGAAGTGATGGGTAGGTATGGTGTTAAGCAAAGCAATGCAGAAGGTCAGATGGTAGTGGATTCTGCAAAAAGGATGGACATGGCTGTGGTGAATACGTATTTTAACAAGAGGGAGGAGCATAGGGTGACATACAAGAGTGGAAGAAGATGCACACAGGTGGATTATATCTTATGTAGAAGGACCAGTCTGAAGGAGATTGGAGACTGTAAAGTGGTAGCAGGGGAAACTGTAGTTAGGCAGCATAGGATGGTGGTTTGTAGGATGACATTGGTGATCAAGAAGAGTAGGATGAGTGTGAGGGCAGCACCAAGGATCAAATGGTGGAAATTGAAAAAGGGAAATTGTAAGGTGGAGTTCAGGGAAGAGTTAAGACAGGCACTGGGTAACAGTGAAGAGTTACTGAATAGCTGGGTAACTACAGCAGAGCTAGTAAGAGAGATGGCTAGAAAGGTGCTTGGTGTGACATCTGGAAAGAGGAAGGAGGACAAGGAGACCTGGTGGTGGAATGAAGAAGTTCAGGAGAGTATACAGAGAAAGAGGTTGACGAAGAAGAAGTGGGATTGTCAGAGAGATGAAGAAAGTAGACAAGAGTATAAGTAGATGAGGTGCATGGCAAAGAGAGAGGTGGCGAAGGCTAAGGAGAAGGCGTATGAAGAGTTGTATGAAAGGTTGGACATTAAGGAGGGAGAAAAGGACCTGTACCGATTGGCTAGACAGAGGGACTGAGCTAGTAAAGATATGCAGCAGGTTGATGTTGTTGTGTCTTTCAGCTTTTTCTGGTTAGGGGTCAACACAGCAGAACTCCTGTTTGCTAATGATTGGAGTAGATTTTTACGTGCCGCGTTGCCCGCTCTGATGCACAACCTTCAGCGAAGATATGCCCATTTCATAGTTTCATAGTTTCATAGTATAGTACTAGGCTATCTGCCCTGGGGCATTTGTAAGCCTAGCCATAGTGATGTGGCTTTTGCCACCCCATGAAATGGTACAAAAAATGTACAGAATAAATTTAGAATACTGTGCCTCTGTCTAGTAGTGACACAATGAAGGTCCCCTTATATAATAGAATTAGTTTACTGTGCCCCTGTCTAGCAGTGACACAGATGTGACCCCTGGGGTAAACTTACGATCTCCCATCCACTCATCAAGATTTCTCTTGAAGAGAGTCAATGAGGGGCTCTGCCTAATACGAACTGGGATCTTGTTCCAAAGCATGGGAAGCCTCTGGGTTATCTATCCCTCCAGCATGTCCTATTCATACTTGTGCCGAGGTTTAAGTCTTTAGCTCTCGTGGTCCTGATGGATTTGGATTTTTTGAGGTGGAGCATGTCCATCAGATCCTGATTGGACATGGCCTTGTACGTCAAGCAGAGATCACCTCTGAGCAGGCGGTATGCTACTGAATAGAGCTGAGGTTTCTTTAGTCTGGCAGAATAAGACATATGTTGGAGACCCTTAATCCTCTTGGTGAGGTACTTTTGTTGTCTCTCCAGCTGTTGCAAATGCTGGGTGAGGTACATACCAAATGGGGCATTGTACTCAATCATGGGTCTGATGAGGAGGACTATAGGGGTACAATGACATCCTTGGATCTGGATGTGAATCCCTTCATGATGAGGTGTGCAAGGTAGAATGTTTTTCTAACCACTTTGGCAACGTGGGTGTCAAATGAGAGGTCACTGTCGACTTGGGTCCCTAGGTCTCTGATTACTTTTTCCGTACTCAGTGGGTTGCTGTCTATGTGATAATTTGTAGGTACTTTGTTTTTCCCAAAGGGGATGACTATACATTTTTTGGAATTTAGTTTAAGGCCGTGACTCCGGCACCAGTTGTCCATTTCTGTGAGGCCTTTTTGTAGGATGTGTGTGTCTGCTGGTGTATTGACTATGGCGCCTAGTTTGCAGTCATCTGCGAACTTTGTCAGCCACAGCCCTCCCATGTTTGCTTTAACATCTGAGAAATAAATGCCGAACAAGAGGGGTCCCAGGACAGATCCCTGTGGGACATCACTTGTGACTGGCTTTGAGTCTGACATTGCTCCAGCGATTTTAACTTTATGGGTTCTGTCCTTTAGCCAGTTTGCAACCCATCCAGTGACATAAGGGTTTACTTTTAAGCTGTTGAGCTTATCTATGATGCCTGAGTGGGGTATTGTGTCGAAGGCCTTAGCCAAGTCCAGGTATGCTGTATGGACTGCTTTGCCCTCATCAATGGCTCTAGTGACTGTTTGAAAAAGTCAACCAGGTTTAAAAGGCAGGATCTGCCCTTTACAAAGCCGAACTGGGTGGGGTCAAGTGTCTGTAGGTCCCCTATGTCTCTGTTTATGAGTTCCATAATGATTCTTTCCATAGCTTTACAGACCAGGCTGGTTAAGCTTATGGGGCGGTAGTTTCAGGGTCTGTAGAGGCACCCCCTTGTGGAGTGGGACCACTGTTGCTGTACGCCAGTGTTCAGGTACATATCCCAGTAAGGCTAAGGTTAAATAGCATTTTTATGTGTGGGTTTAGCTCCTCTTGGAGTTCACGTAACACGCAACCCGGGATACCGTCAGGTCCCATTGATGCTGTGTTTTTTGCTTTGTTTAGGGCGGTTATCACTTGGACATCTGAGATGACAGGGAGATTACATTCAGCTGGGATAAGTATTTCTTCTTTTGGGGGTGAAGGAGGGGAGAAATTTGCACTGAACCTGTCAGCCAGAATGTTGGCAATATCTGTGGGTTCAGTGTATTTTTTGTTGTTTTGAACCAACTCTGAGCATATCTGAGGGTTTCCGCCCAGGTTTTTAACATAGTTGAAGAAGGCTTTGTGGTTATCTTTAGTGTCCTTAACGATTTTTCTCTCAAAGTTGGCCTTGGATGTTTTTATGAGAGAACGTAGTTTTCTGCTAATGTTGATCAGAGATGTCTTCCCTTCATGGGATTTTGCTCTGACGTGCAGTAGCTTCCTTCTTTTGTTATACAATTTGTTTATGGCTGAGGTCCACCAGACAGGACGCTTACCTTTGGTGGAGAGGGACTTGGATTTGTTTGGGATTGCATGATCCATGCATTTTTGAAGATGTCCATAGAAAGCATTTGTGAAGGATTCGGCATTGTGGGATGTGGTATTCACTGGCACAGTGGGCTTAAAGGATACCATCTCAGTCTTAAGAAGAGTGAAGTCTGCTTTTGAGAAGTTTTTCACTGTGGTCTTTTGTGCTGGGGGTGGAGGTGGGATATGTATATCCAGGGTGATTAGTTTGTGGTCAGATCTCACTAGTGAGGGGTATACTTCCGGTGTGGAGCATTTTGTCCCCATGTTTGTGATGATCAGGTCTAGTATATTATCTCCCCTAGTGGGAGAGGTGACTAGTTGTTCCAGTGCGTTTGAATTTATGAATTCCTGGAACCTTTGGGCTAGGGTATTAGGGCTAGAATAATGTACCCAATCTATGTTTGGGTAGTTGAAGTCTCCCAGTATGATGGTATTTTGTGATACATTCATATCCTCCAATGTCTTCAGGAAGGCTGAGTGGGGTTTTTGAGATTGGGAGGGTGGTCTGTAACATGCTACCAGTTGTATAGCAGTTTTGCCTATGGTTAGTTGCACCTGTATGGTCTCTGATGCTTCATGTGTTGCTACTAACCTGGAGGTGTAGGTGTCCTTGATGAATATGGACACTCCCCCTCCCTTTGTGGTTCAGCCTGGGTTTTGGGGCCGAAAAGCATGATATGAGGTATAGCCTGGTAGCGCTGGGGTACTCTCAGGAGCCTTGAACCAGGTTTCAGTTACTGCACAGATGTCGATGTTCTCCATGCTGAGGAGTGCATCAAGTGCCTGCATCTTGAGATTTAGACTTCTGGCGTTGAGCAGCATTACCCTTAGTTTTTCTCCATTTTGTTTTCTAAGGAGGTGGGTTTGTCTTTTGAGCCTTGCCTAAAAAAGGCACTATGGGGGTGGCAAGAGCCTTAGCCAATATCCGGAAGCCCAGTGGTGACAGGTGTAAGCCATCCCTTGCGAAGCAGCGTGGCTTGTCCAACATGTCATCCCAGCAGACAGACATTGGATCCCCTTAGAATGACACCAGTACTTGAGCCAATTGTTAAAGCTGATCATCTTGTCTTTGTATTTTGGTATCATTCTTAGTGAGGGCAAGATGCTGCTCAGGGTCAGGGTCATACCAGCTTGGGCTACATAATCGGAGAGCTCCTCTATGTCTCTTTTCATGTAGTCCAGGGAGGTACGTCTCAGGTCATTCACACCAGCATGGACAATGACGGAGTCATATTTGTACTTGCTTTGGAGTGACTTGAGTGCGTGTGTTATGTGGTGGATCCTAGCTCCTGATAGACAGCTCACAGTCACCTTCTCCTTGTTCAGCCTGGTCAGCGGGACATCAGTGTGTCTGACTATAGAGTCACCTATTACTAGTGTATCAAGCAAGGTGTTTGGCCTTAAGGGCTGTGATTGGTTGACATACTGATTTATTGAAGTATGTGTTGCATGTGTTTTGTTTTGAGGTGGTGGATTTTTGGATGTCTGCTTTGGGAGCCTCTGTTGTTTTGGTAAGTTTTTTATTAGAGCCTCCGAGTATGTCTTTGTGTTTTTATGTGTTTGGTTTGTAGTTGTGGTAGGTCTATGTGGGACTGGGATTGTTGTGTGTGTGGTTGCCATCTCCTCCTGTCTGGTCATGCCAGCCCTGAGGTGAGAGAGTTCAGCCTCCAGTTTGGCTATATAGTTGCATCTCTCACATGTATTTGTGTTTGTTGGGAGGAAGAGAGGGTTGTCTGTGTACATGAGACAATTGTAGCATTGTCTCAAGATACCCAGATTGACCAGCTGAATTGGAGACGACGCCAGTAATCTACCACTCGACATGCTAGAACAGTATAAAGGAGTGCTGTACCTTTAAGGGAAGTGGATATTCACAGGGGTGGTAAGTAGATGTAGTGCTTTACTTAGTACGAGAGTGCTTACTTAGTAGAGAAGTGTTGAGAACAAGTGCTAGGCTTATAATATAGTGAGTAGTCTGGTTATACTAAGAGTAGAGCTTCCTTAAGGGAAAATTTGAAGAGCAGACTTGGCGGACCCAGAAAAAGTTTAACCTTGTTTAACCGGCGCTGCGCTATGCGCACAACCGCTCATGTCTCCACACAGAAGACGTACTAACTGAGAATCGAACAGGACAACGTCTTACTGTGAGGTGACAATGCTACCGCAGCACCACCACCGCAGTTACAAAGATGTGCAGCAGGTAAGGGTGATAAAGGATAATGAGGGAAATGTACTCACAAGTGAGGAGAGTATGTTGAGCAGATGGAAAGAGTACTTTGAGGGGCTGATGAATGAAGAAAATGAGAGAGAGACAAGGTTGGATGATGTGGGGATAGTGAATCAGGAAGTGAAACAGATTAGCAAGGAGGAAGTAAGGATCGCTATGAAGAGGATGAAGAATGGAAAGGCTGTAAGCATGGAAGTGTTTAGGTGAAATGGCAGTGGAGTTTTTAACTAGATTGTTTAATGAAATCTTGGAAAGTGAGAGGATGCCTGAGGAATGGAGAAAAAGTGTTTTGGTACCAATTTTTAAGAATAAGGGTGATGTGCAGAGCTGCAGTAACTGCAGAGGTATTAAATTGATCAGTCACAGCATGAAGTTATGGGAAAGAGTAGTGGAAGCTAGGTTAAGAAGGGAGGTGATGATTAGTGATCAGCAGTAAGGTTTCATGCCAGGAAAAAGCACTACAGATGCGATGTTTGCTCTGAGAGTGTTGATGGAGAAGAACAGAGAAAGTCAGAAGGAGTTGCATTGTGTCTTTGTGGACTTAGAGAAAGCATATGACAGGGTGCCTAGAGAGGAGTTGTGGTATTGTATGAGGAAGTCGGGAGTGTCAGAGAAGTATGTAAGAATGGTACAGGATATGTACGAGGGTAGTGTGACAGCGTTGAGGTTTGCGGTGGGAGTGACGGATGCATTTAAGGTGGAGGTGGGATTGCATCAAGGATCAGCTCTGAGCTCTTTCTTATTTGCAATCGTGATGGACAAGTTGACAGACGAGATCAGACAGGAATCCCTGTGGACTATGGTGTTTGCAGATGACATTGCGATCTGTAGTGAGAGTAGGGAACAGGTGAGGAGATCCTGGAGAGATGGAGATGTGCTCTAGAGAGAAGAGGAATGAAGGTCAGCAGGACTAAGACATAATATATGTGTGTGAATGAGAGGGAGGATGGAGGAATGGTGAGGATGCAGGGAGTAGAGTTGGTGGAGGTGGATGAGTTTAAATACTTGGGATCAGCAGTTCAGAGTAATGGGGAGTGTAGATGAGAGGTGAAAAAGAGAGTACAGGCAGGATGGAGTGGGTGGAGAAGAGTGTCAGGAGTGATTTGTGACAGACAAGTACCAGTAAGAGTGAAAGGCAAGGTCTACAAGAGGGTAGTGAGACCAGCTATGTTATATGGGTTGGAGTCAGTGGCATTGACAAAAAGGCAGGAGTCACAGCTTGACATGGTAGAGTTGAAGATGTTAAGATTTGTACTGGATGTGACGAGGATGGACAGGATTAGGAATAAGTATATTAGAGGGTCATACCAGATTGGAAGGTTTGGAGACAAAGCCAGAGAGGCAAGATTCCATTGGTTTGGACATGTGCTGAGGAGGAATGCTGAGTATATTGGGAAAAAGATGCTAAGGATGAAGCTGCCAGGTAACAGGAAAAGAGGAAGGCCTAAGATAAGGTTTATGGATGTGTTGAGAGAGAACATGCAGGTGATTGGTGTGACAGAGCAAGATGCAGAGGACAGTAAGAAATGGAAACAGTTTATCCACTGTGGTGACCCCTAACAGGAGCAGCCGAAAGAAGAAGAAGAAGAATATATATCCCATATAGCCTCTCACAACACAGTTTCTTTTAAGTTGATGAAAGGCATCCATCATCTCTTCTTCATTATTATGCAGTCTCACCATCCTAAGGAATTGTCCCCTAAGGACATTCCTAGGGATGTGCCATGGGTGCATACTACTTCTATGTGGTACTGTATTTTTCCTTGTCTCTTTCCTATACAACCCTGTCCTAAACATGCTTAACTTTAATCTTTTTATCTTAACATCAATAAAATTAATCTGTTCAGTAGAGTAGGCATGTGAAAACCTCAAAAAGGATGTGGTAGTGGATAAATAGTCAAAAAAGGATAGTAGTTGTTCTTCATCACCTCCCCATAAAATAAACACTTCATCCACAAATCTTTTATACCAAATAATACAAGAACTGAAATTATTATAGATGAAAACTGCATCCATCTCCCATTTAGACAATGAAAGGTTGGTGTAGCTATTGGCATAAGCAGTACCCATTGCTACACCAACCCTCTGTATTTAGTAGTTACCACCAAAAATAAAAACATTATTTTCTAGTACAATCTCAACCAAACTACAAATTAGGTTACTTTTTACATTAAAGTAGCACTTGCTCTTGTTCAATATTTCTCTAAAGGTCTCTATAACCCATTAATTCGGGATAACAGTGATGCCTTTCATCAACTTAAAAGAGATTTTGTTGAGAGAGGCTAAAAGGCTAGGGCGATAGATGAATGTATGCAGTCAGTCTTGACAGAGAGAGAAGAAGGATGAGCCTTTCTTTTCTGAGACATGTAATGAAGTGCAACCAGTAGAAACACCCATATATATATATACATATATATATATATATATATATACGTAGAATTAGGTTTCCTTTAACTTACTTGAATGACGTTGGTATTTTTTGTGATATAATTAATATAAACTGGAATATTCTGTATGCAAAAGAAGAGCTTTAAGAAATAGTCTCCAGTAAGCCTAGTTTTTCTTTTAAGAACAGTGCATCTGTTAAGAAACAGCTATGTTATAGAAGCAATGATATAACATCAGCCCCTACCTCACATAGGTATGGGACATTACCCTGTAGGAAGTATAGTGCATGCAAGTACATTTATACAGGTAACCAGTTTGTACATCCTGTGCAGAAGTGCACAGGAGATTATTCTTTTTATGCTGACTGTACTATAAAGAATTTAGTTTGCTATGCTTTTTGCACATACTGTAATGTCTGCTACATTGGGAAGACAAACTGCTGTTTGAGAGATTGTGTGCCTGAATATATAAGAGATATTAGAAATAAAAAATAAACTATTACACTATTTAAACATGTAGAGTCTAATAATACACAACACTATTTTACATTTTTTGTGTTAGAAATTATTTATGAAAGTTTCAGGGGAGGCAACATTAAAAAACAGGACAGAAGTCTGTGAGCAGAAATGGATTCTTTTCTTTAAAGCAGACTGCTTCCCTTGTATTAATGATATGGTTTCCTTGAAACCATTTTTAAGAGAAAGGTCTTTGAAATATTGACTTTTTTACTTTGACTTTTAATAGTTTCATGTTGTTCATATGATTTTTGTGTTTTAGCACTTTAAGAGTTTATGCTTTATAATAATTGTTATGTGATTTTCATTGGCTGATTTGTATATAAAAATGCATGATGCTTTTATTGGGTTGTCTGATGATGCGGTGTTTTATGCGAAAGCGCTCAACTTAATAAATAATTTTTTAGCTTTTATCTGAGTTGGTTTTATTTGATATTTTGAATTACCATTCTGCCTGCAGGAGCACCACATTGGTGTGTTATATACGATTTTCTGAAAAAGTTTAGTTTTCAGTGAAATGCAACTTTATAAAACATTAGCATTCCATGCAAGTACGTGTGTGTGTGTGTGTGTGTGTGTGTGTGTGTGTGTGCGTGTGTGTGTGTGTGTGCTTTCAAGAGAATTTGTGTGTAGCATATGAACTCAAGAGCTGTTTGAGTTAATAGTTACGAAACAGTGAAAAAATGTCCTTGTTAATCAGTATCTAGGTACTGTAGAAATGGTCATATTGTTGGGAATGAAAGCAGGTTGTGTAACTGTAATAATTTTTTTTTTTTTATGAGACCATCTAAGTTATTAGCGATGAAAACAGCTTTGGGTAAAGGAATTAAATAAAGAAAGAAAGAAAGCATGAACTGGGAATTGAAAATCTATGTATTTATTTATTTATTCATTTTGCATTGGAGAATAATGACCAAGAAAATGATGATGATTTACTCGAGGTAATTCAAAGTGCCATTGACTAAATGGCTGTGTTCAGATACCTTTCCAGATCTTCAGATCTGAAATGAAAGTTAGGTTCCAACCACATGAACTGTGTCAGAAGTGTATGATTTTTTAGTACTACTGGGAACTGAAAGGACTTTGTAACGTCATTTATTAAATATTCAGTGTTACACTGTTCTTACCTGGATTATTTTGGTTTGCTGACCTGACAGAAGATAAGAGCCTCTAGAATGTCTAAAAACTTTCACTTAAGAAGAGCTTTCATAGAGTCCTCAGTTTCAGAGCTGGATCATGGTCAAATGGGGCCCTAGACAGGGTAATGCATTGGGCCCCTCCATACACAGCCCCCTTCATACACAGGCCCCTTCCTGCTGCCATTCCTAAATCTCATTACTTGGCTATTTCTCCTCAGTTATCATAATACTGTTCAAACCTCTCGGCATATGAACTCTTTTCTATTTTCCTTCTACAATGATAACAGATATTTGGATTTAATTTAAAACTTTTATTTCAGATTTTAAAACACAAACAGTGATAGACATTTTTTAAACAAAACAATACAGTCTCACAATGAAAACAGACTTAGCATTAAAACTTCTCTGCCCTTGAAACTCACATTCATTGAAATGGCATTGAAACCCACATTAAATAAAAATGCATCGGGCCAGTGGCAGATAAAAGTTAACTTTGGGGAGTTTTCAAATCTTAGACCCTTTGCACTCATTTTTATGTTCACAGGGTAGTGCTAGGCTAGCTGCTCTTGTGGACCATTTTAAGCCTAGCCGATTTCCCCTTGATGAGAATCAAATTATGTCCTTCTTGTCTGTGAAGTAATCACCTCAACTATTATGTTAACCCCCAACCCAAGTTATAAACTAACAATGGGTTGTTTCAGATAAGTTACAGACACTCATAACAGGTTATTTATTGTTCATAGGTAAGTACAAGGCTGGCTGCACTTTTGCACTATTTTAAGCCTAGCTAAATTCCTTGAAAGGTGAGAATCAATCAGTATACTTTGTGTCTGTGAGGTAAACTTCTTAATCATTAGGCCATCTCCTTCCCCCTCCCTGCATACATGCATGTGTTCTTTAATTCACCTTCCTGATTGTATTAAATTATATTCCTTGTATAATACAGCACCACTGGTTGCAGTGTGTTTTAAATTTATAGTTTTGACCTTTTCCAGTAACCAATAAAAAAAAAACATATGAACCAATAAAGACAAGACTGTCCAGTTATGAACATTTCAACCTTAAAAGTCTACTCAAACTTCTGTCATTACAATCCACCAATATCATTCATTATGCACAATCTCTGCAAAAGCAAAAGGCATCTGAATAATCCCACATTAAAGAGATATGTAACTAATGAAGAGGTTACTGCTAGTAAACAACTTTATATTTCATTGTTTCCCCTACAAATTCAGTGCCTTCTGCCTTTGAAGATTAAATTGCCTATGTTACGTTAAAAAAATGATAAACTGTCTGTTCTTTACAGAAGCAGCAGCATAGAAATTTAAATTTAGCATATGCAGAATGTGGAATTGAAGAAGTAATCAACAGGTCTGTGTAAATCTGATAAACCCCCTGGCCAGTGGGGGCCCTTTCCCAGACAGTTGGTCCTAGGTGACTGCCTAGGTTGCCTAGTGCTAGATTTGGCTCTGCTCATTTTTCTTCAAGAATTAATATGCAAACTGTTGAAAATGCAAAACTGAATAGATAAAATTAACAAACACTTTTCAATAGACTGGCATTTTTAAGTTTTTACTTTAGCAACATGACCAGAAACTTATAGACATAGAAATTCCCCTGATGGAGATGTATAGGAGGTGTAAAAAGATTAAATGGACATGGAATTTCATTCGTAAAAAAGTAGTAAACTACTGAACAAAGTAGGAGACCTAAAGTCAAATGTGGAGGAAACAATGCAAGGATGCAATGCCTTTCAGAAAATAATAATGGGTGAAAACGTAATGTAATCCATAACAGCTTAGATCCCTATGGCACTGAACCTCTAAAAACATATTTTCTATTATCTAAAGAAAGCTCACAGAGCTTTGATTAAACTTTCCTCTAAAGTAAATGTACCACCCAAATCCTTCACAGTTAAGTTCTCTTAGAACCTCCTAGATAAAGATGTACCCTTGGATTATTTAACAACTGTGCCATTGTTGTGCTACACATACACAATATAAGTATTTTAGTGTGATGAGCAAGAGTGCTAATTGAATATGTATGCTGCTCCTTGCTCTTATATATTTGCAAGCACCTTTTTGTGGCCAGCAATAGTCTTCACATCCATGGAAAAGTACATGCAAGCATAAGCATAGAATGTAAGCAAAATGGCTCGCATATAGGCAATGCTCAGATATGAGCACACTCTGTGACCCAGACATATTAAGGGCAAGTACAGGGAAACAGTGCAGAATGAGGGGAAATTAAATGTGGGAATTGTTACACCATATTATGCTATAATGAATAAGTTATGTTGAAAAGGGGAAATGTTTAATGTGTACTCATATCCACCATGCAGTTGTGAGGAAAGTGTATTAACAGACATTTCTTACATAAATCCTACAATATTGATATAATGATATTTAATCTCAATAGCAATCTTGCATTTACACAAATAAATAAAATTGGGCATACTAATAAAGATTATAATAGGGACATAAAGCTGCAGTGTAACAAAAGGGAGTAAGAATGCAATACATATGTTAATTAAATGCTGACTTGGGATAACAGCAAGGGCAGAAGATACAAGGGATGAACGCATAGAATGCAGTTATTGCATATAAAATATATACAGCGGGAAATTATGTATTTAAGCTGATGGAACCACTGTATTATCCATCTTACCACAAGAACAAAAGGACATTGCAGCTGTAATGTCAGATAAAACAGAAATAGACACATTTTCACAATGAAATGACAGTGACACCTGTGGGGAAAGAGTTCATCACATACGGACATGTAATAGACAAGCAAGTGTTGAATGGTTATTTAAATGCTTCATGCCAATCTAATAACAAACAACATACATAAATGACAAGGTAGAGTGGATGACATGTCAGGAGCCCAGTTTTGTCATTGCTGAACATATCTGTCATTGTAATACTGGGCATGCTCACATACAATTACAGGGAAAAGTAACATAACAACAATTCAACAGCAGGAACACAATAGAAAGTGTTGTAAAAGAGAACAAGTCACAGTTTCTGATGGTCACGCAGCATACCATACAGTAAGGAATGTAGGTGGAATCACTCAACTGCCATTAAGCTCTATAGTGTGATGAAAGCAATTGCAATATTAAAGACATGTGGGGAGGAAGTCTTGTAAAACAGACAATAATTAACTTGTAAGCAGGTAATGCATATGAGCAATAAATGACAGAATCAACATTTGCATCATGTCATTTTCAAACACATGCCAGAACAGATATCAACGAGATGCATAGCTATCATGGTCGTTACAGATATATGCTTATTGTTCATTAAAGAAGGAACACCCTTGAAGTGCTTACAGCACTATCATACCATCTAAAGTGTATTGATGACCTACCTCATCGGAAAATGCCTGAAAAAGATGGCCCTTTAAGTGCATGTAAACCACTGTTGTCTATCAAATTTGTTTGACAGACAGATGTAAACAGATTTAAACCATTGCTTATTATAAAAGGCTCTCTCCAGCCACCTGTATTGACTGCATATCTCACAACTGAATCGAATGTGTCACAACCTGTGATGATATACCATTGTCCAGCATAAAAATGGACATGAATAACAGGACAAAATGTTTTTTTATGTAACATTAGTACATTCATATAATACTGCCCCATTCAGGAATTGAACAGCAAGCCATGCAACTCCACTGCCTAATGACATTTGGATGAACTACAAGTGCCCCAGTGGAAGTCTTATAAATGGTATAACATGCTATCTATGCTAACTTATTACATTGCATGTATGTATGTACGTATGGTAAACAATCTGTGAAATGTAAGGGATCATGGCTAACTCTCGCAATGTAAATGGGCACATTATAAGTGTGGTACATGTCATTCATGAATTAAAGTATAAGGCACAACAATAATGGCAGGCACTGAATGAGGATGTCCAACACATGAGCATTTGACATCATATAATACATGATTTGTTGCAGTATAAATGCACCATGGTAGAAATGTCAGTACAACTGCAACATATGTGGTTATGTGTAGGCAATACATCAAGTTATTTCTGCAAAGGATATGTGTGCTTGTAATTGCTGTTGTACATCAATAACAGCCAGTCTGCTTCCTCATTCCTTTGTGCCAGGGGATAACACTTTCTACGTATGTTATATAAGGAACATGAAATCAAATGTCATCATTACTCTGAATAAAAAGATTGCTATGTGAAAAAAATTGTCCTAACTTTTCTTAAGGGGGATCAACACCTATACTTGTAAAGGCCAAATGTGCTTAACAACAGTGTTAGTGACATGTACAGTCACAATAACACTGATGCAATGTTATTTTAGCTGTAACGGGTGGATTTCAAATAACTGCCCAGGATCACAAGCTAAACATCATTGGCTGAGTTGAGGTACAATTGAGACAGTGTACAGTTAAATAGCTGACATCACCACTGTTTTTGTAGCTAGATGTTTATGATGAAAGGTGTTCAAAGTGCACAATAACACTGTATAGCTACGCATCATATATGTCTTTGCAGAATAGTATACACAGTATAAGGGTGAAGCACACACTCACAGCTGGGGTCAAACATCCTAAATATGTAGTTACACAGTGTACAAAGAACACTGTTAACGTCACTCAACACATGAGACTGTGCATTCTGTACTACATATATGTTAGCAGTCTGTAATCATTGTATGGCCAAAAAGTTATTTACCCCAGTGCTAGAATTTTCTAGTGTCACAATATTCCACTGTAATTCAATCTCATGATTAGAAGGCTACATGAGGGTGGTTATCAGGTGGCCAATGGTATATGACAGTCATAACTGTCACTCTATTGAAGCAGTGATGAACTCGAACCACCTACCTACCCACTTAGACTACCTATAAAGCACATTATCAGTAGGCAGTGCCACAGTAGAATAATGACTACACTGAGACATGCAGTATCTATGAATGGGTGACATCAGCAAAACATTAGCCAAACACAGCTAAAGTACATCCGTTTATTTGAGTAGTGTGAGCTTCCGTGCATATACAATGCACTTCTTCAGACCATACAAAAAGTAAAAAACTAAAACCACTTAAATAATACAAATAATTAACAAATTTAAAATCACTTAATCTTAATGAGGAAGCACACGGATCTTCAATGCTGGCTTTATAGGTATATTATCACTCAAGCCAGGGGCTCTATGTGCAGAAAAATTCATTTTCCATTTTACCTCTGCTAACTCTACCATATTATTAATATCACCACCCCTTAAATCAGGTACAATCAATTGAAATACAAAAAATCTAAAACTATGACTGGCAAAATTATGTAAATGTTTATAAACTGCACTTGTGCAATCCAGATTCTGAATATAGCCCATATGCTCTAGAATGCTCTCCTTAAAGGATCGCTCACCACTCGAATAAACAGATCTACTTTGTCTGTGTTTGGTTGTTTCATCATATATCTTTGCCTAATTTTGCTTTTTGGATTTGATCAACCCTCATTCACCAGGCTTTTCTTCTATTTTTTGGGATCAGCAGTTTATTGCCAGGGAAACACATCTAGTCACATTATTTTCACAGACA
Source organism: Protopterus annectens (assembly GCF_019279795.1). NCBI lineage: Eukaryota > Metazoa > Chordata > Ceratodontiformes > Protopteridae > Protopterus > Protopterus annectens. The sequence goes on from NC_056733.1 coordinate 1,367,216,587, forward strand.
ATAAGGTCTTGAAAACATTATCTCCACAAATCTGTGAAAAAAAATCATGACACATTTGGCAGCTACACTTATAGAAGTTAAGCATTCAAACAACCTACCTACCTAGTTAAACATTCTAGAGAATAGTGCAAGACATGCAAGCACTACAAGAGAAGTCTGACATTTACATACCTTCAGTTCACTTGTGAAACAATGACCTCATCAGTATGCTGGACCAGAGGTGTAGCAAGACAATATGATGCCATAATTGTTTGCTCTTATTAACACCACACAAAACACCTGCCATTTAAAGAATGGAAACATGCTACCCACCACACGTCCACTTAACAAATATTTGCATCACTCTCCATATACAGACATTAAATGGATCGTTTTCATCACATGAAACTTATTTGAAGCATTAATTTACAGATTTATGGAGATAGTATTGCCTAATAAATCAATGTTTTCTTTACGTAATGCATAGAAAATTGTAATCATTATAGTACAAACAGTATGCATAGCTACATTTTTGAGTTGCAAGGAAGCTGTGGATGTGATAGGTGGGCTTAGAGAATGGTGCAGTTATCTATCATTTTAAAACATTTATACAGAATATTGATTGATTGAGCACATGCTTACCTAACTGTAAACACCCAGACACACACATGCACGTTTTTTATGTTGTGCATCAAGCCTCTCACCTATTTAGTTATATAATCTAGTGAGCAATGTACTAGTCAAAAGTGTCACATGGGAGGTTTGACTGTTAAGGAGAGAGAGTGAACTTTTTTTCGGGAGGACTCAGTGTGTTTCATGTAGGATATTTCTGTAAAATAAATGTATAAGGGAGCTATGTGCACATTTCAATGCATTCTTTTCAGGGGAAGTGAGGACAGCATTACATATTATATACACACACACAAGTTTCACAGAGGGCATTGAACCTCAAACCTATCTAGTTATAGAATTTAAAGAGCAATGTGAGACTTGTAATTGCCATAGCACAAGTCTTTCTATTACAGAGAGGGAGTGTACTTTTTCAGGATGACCTAATCAATGTGTTTCATACAGGACGTTTCTGTAAAAATTGGTATAAGGGAGCACATGTATTTGAACATTTAAAGCATGCCAAGAAAAAATGTATACCAGAGTATTATCTTAGAACAACATGCAGAAAGTCATAATTGTGATAGTTACTATTTGACAGCAGATTTCAGCAAACATGAAGGCATTTATTAATCTTTACTACCCTATTAATCACTGTAATGGGTACATCCAACTCTTCATCTTGTTCAAAATTACATTAAACTGAATAAACCTAGCATAGCACCATGGCACAAAGTTAGACAAAGTAATGTGGATGAAGGCAATCAAATCTCTATTGCCATAAGCCGTGCATTTTCATTTAGCCTTAGTTGCATTTGTTGCCTGGCACCAGTCATTGCGCAAATGCAGAGGTGGAAGATTAATGATACAGTAGGGAGGAGAAAATCGACAGGGTGAAATGGAGACAGGGACAAGAGATGGAAGATTAATGATACAGAAGGGAAGAAATAACTGACAGGGTGACGTGGAGGCATGGACAAAGTAGATTATGTTAGAAGAAGAATACTGGTGGCTCATGACAATATGCAGCCAACAGGTACACATTAATTAGTGCACAAAAACAGTCATTAACAGTTAGCTAATGGCTAGATTAGAACCCTTGACATTATTCAAAACTCCTTCTACACATATGAGCATTAGCTCAACACACAACAAATTAATTGCAAATTCACAGCATTAAATTGACAAAATTCAAGCACACCGACAACTTAATGAAGCAGAAGGGGATAACAGAGAGAGTTAGAGACAGATGTAGAGAGGAATGGCAACAATATGTTTCGTGGGACACGTATGGACATCTGTATGGTGTTTTAATCTTACTTATTAAATAATCACTACTTTGTCATGCTCTGCACACTAAACTGATTGATATACATACAAACAAGGACTGGGAGTGCAATAAACCTGAATACCTGACCAGGATATAGCTGACTTATTAAGTTTCCCAGTTGGGGCTGCAATCTTTTTTTTTGTTTTATTGAAATGATGTCTTGCTGCACTGTTATATTAAGGAAATGGGTTTATGCAGAGAAATATAGACATCTGCAGTTAAATATATAAAAGGAATATGAAGTGTTATGAAGTAATTGAACCCATGACACTATACAAAAATTTCAGGCTACATACAAGGTATCTATGTCAACACGCCACATAGGAACTCCTGCTTTAATACATCCAGCAGTCTAAGAACTGTTTCATTAACTGTTTCACAGTACTGTCTTTAGTCTTCCTTTACTCTATATTCCCAAAGCACAGTAGATTTAAGAAAATTTGTACAACAGTAACTAGACCACTGCAGATTAAATTGAAATCATCAGCTTTTGCAGTAATAAGTTAAACAGCTTTCACAGTCACTCAGCATTGCTGCAGTATGCCAGATTTTGCACAAATGCCAGGGTCATAAAGTGAAGGATTTTGCATGAGACATTTTTGGCAAGTGTGTTATCTGTGAATCTATTTTTGACTAGATATAATGTGTGTTGAGGGGGTTGATCAGTCAGTAGTGAAAATGGAGTTGGCAAACAAGGGAAAGAATACAGAAATTTGTAGGAGGGTCATGGGATGGCAACACAGCTATCCACGTCTTCACAATGTAAATTACAGTTGCATATTCAATTTCACGACTTTGTAAAGTCACCACACTAGTGATGGGTGACCACACAGAATAATGTTTTAAGACCAAATGGACCATATTAATTGGATCAAAATGACACACTGATGAAGTGGAGAGATACATATGGGATGTAATTATTATTGTGGGATGATGAGAGAGAGGAATGTTAGGAAAGCTGCTTAAAGGAGAGTGTCAGATACATAGGTAGGTTAGAAAATATCTGCAGATATACAGGACATACAAGACAGATAGAGATGATGATGGAGAAAAAAGGTTGGGGAACACCATGGCTGCAGATAGGTCAGGAACATTGGATATGCACCCACAACCAGCTTGAGATCAGTGAGCATCTAGTCCTCTCTCTCTCTCTCTCTCTCTCTCTCTCAGAACTGTCATCACTGTCTATTGCAGTATCTCCATGGGTCAGTGCCAGACATAGTATCATCTGTGTAATGTGACACAGGACATTTCTGCCCTGCTGATACGTGCACCAAGGTCCCTGTCTGTTATATTATCCAATAGCCCTGACATCTCCTGTTGGACAACAAAATTGCCACTTTCACTAGTACTGCTTCTGGAGGCTACAACTGCACCAGCAGACAGGGTAGAACTACCTGATGGACTTAGAGCAGGAATGGCAAGGGCTGTGGAGGCAACACTGAAAGGTTGTGACTCTGAAGTGTTAGGTGTCTGTGGTGACATTTGTGGATGTATGGTGGGCTGAGCTGCAGAGGTCAGTGTACCTCTTGATCATTAATTTTTTAGCAGCAAACATTGGATTGTTAATAAATTATAACCCCCCTCCTTTACTATTGCACACCTTTTCAACTTGTATTTAGGATGGAAAAGTATGTACGTGTCATTAAACCAGTCTCACTGCTCTGATATAAGAAATAGAAACCTTTTTTTCCCTATGATGAGTTAGAATTTTGCATTCTAAATAAATAATTACAAGTACCACAATATTATTCTTCCTGATGGACTGCTGTTAATATCTTATAAATACTTATCCATTAAAAAAGTAATTGCTGCTTCTGGGTAATGAACCCCCGCACAGTAAAGATGGTAGTCTAATCATCTAATGCAAGCAGTAAGAATTATTGGGGAAGACATGTATGCTTGAGGTGAAGGATGAGGTATGCCTGCTTGAAATACTTGTGCTTGATGGAATTAAAATAACATTACGGCTTGAATTTTTACATGAATCATACTTACCCCATGCCTCTCTGTGGTGAGTTAATCACACCTGGTGCACCTCATGGTTTGCAGTTCTCTATCTCCTCTGCAGCTGTATAGCACAAAAAGAAAAGCTATCTAGAATAATGAGTAACTGCATTACTTGGCTAGATAATTACTGCCATATCACAGACAGGTTATTTATCAGTATACTTGCACTTTTTAGGGTCACTGTAGTGGTGACAGCATTGTTCTCCATTATGTAGAATGACAGTTGTCTAAGCTATTCCAAGTCTCACCCTTTTACTGAGACCCACTATAATCCCCTGCAGCAGCCTATGGCTGTAGCACTTCATGAGGAGTGCCACAAACATCCTGGATTCCTCAACACCCCATCTTTTAGGTCTATATTTAGCAACATTCTCTCCCTCACCAGCCATGTCTGCAAAAGTAAAGCTATCAAAATACATCTGAATTGGTACCTAATTCAGATTTCATGTTACTGGTATTGCACAGACATGCACAGCCACGACAACTGCATTTGCAGAACTGACGGCAGATGGACTCCTTGGCAGAATCTTTGGCACTACCTACACCAGATAACAGTAAAGGTGTGAAATTTGGCATGGAACTCTGATATGTGTGATGCTCCACACATTATTACAGGGTCCAGTATGCAACAATGGGCATGGCTTTTAAGAGCTACAGTTTAGAAAGTGAAAAATGTTGAATTTTGATATACTTTCACGTTGGGGCTTACACAATGTTAGAATATCATTATAACAGCTGGTAATTGAACCCTTGGGATAAAGGATGCAAAAACTGCAACTTAATTTATTAACTAACTCTGCCACAGGAGAACTACCTTTCCTGTGTAGAAATTTGATGTATAACAATTTCTTAATGAATGGGGATACATTTCATAGAGACCTACATGTGTGTGGTTGTCATTAGGTCTTGGAATGTATTCTTATGTAAAGGTCATTATTTTGGCATGTAAATATGGTTCAGATGGATGCTGTTGTACACACTTATTATTACAGGTCAGTTTATGTTACATATATATTTCACAAGACATAGTGTCCTAAACACATAGTTGGGATATGTGATGAGGCAATGATGAATTTTATATGAACTTTAATCTTTGTCATGTCTAGGAAACTGAGCATATATTAGATGAAGGTTATCTATAAAACATTAATGACATGTGCTATAGTGCAATTTCATTATGCAAAGCTTACTGGTACATTTCTTGCAAGAAACAGGTTTAACATTATCAGTTTTCGTTAGTTTTCATAGGTTCATAGGTAGGTACTAGGCTATTGGCCCTAGGGCCTATACAAGCCTAGCCAAAAAGGTACCCTGGCTTTCGCCACCCAAGAAAATTATTTTCCTGTGCCCCTGTCAAGCAGAACCACAGAAGTGCTCCCCGGGGTGAATTTTCTATTACCCATCCAGTCATCAAGATTTTTCTTGAAGAGTGCTAATGAGGAGCTCTGTTTGACATAGATAGGTAGTCTGTTCCAGAGTATGGGAAGTCTCTGGGACAGGAATCTATCCCTCCAGCATGTTCTGTTTATTGTGGTGACAAGGTTTAGGTCCCTAGAGCGTGTAGCTCAGAGGGATTGGGATTTCTTTAAGTGGAGCATGTCTAACAGCTCTGGGTTTGACATAGCTTTGTATGTTAGACAGAGATCGCCTCTGAGTAGGCGATATGCAACGGAGTAAAGCTGCAGTTTTTTGAGACGGTCTGCGTAAGGCATCTGTTTGAGGCCAGTAATCCTCTTTGTGAGGTATTTTTGCGGCCTTTCCAGTTTTTGTAGATGTCTTGTGAGGTACATACCAAAAGGGGAGTTGTACTCTATAATGGGTCTAATGAGTGATGAGTAGAGGGGAACAATGACCTCTTTTTTTCTGGATGAGAAACCTTTTGTGATGAGGTGTGCCACATAGAAGGATTTCCTGACCACTGTGGCGATGTGTTTATCTACTGTCCACGTGTGTCCCAAGGTCTCTTATCACACTTTCGGTGTTAAGTAGACTACCACCTATGTGGTAGTTCATGGGTACAGAGTTTTTACCAAAGGGGATGACAATGCACTTTTTGGCATTGAGCTTGAGACCAAGGGGGGGATTCAGTAATCCTCTGTGTAAGACTAAGTCCTACTCGGAAACGGCAGCCTAAGAGTATGATGTCAGCGTGCCATGCATATTCATGATGGCATGCTGACTCAACTCTAAGACTAACACGGAGTGAGTACGAGTGCAGGGGACGTGTCAGACTGCAAAGCAGTCCAAATATCCACGCCCCTGCAAGTGCCTAAATCTGCAAATGTCACCAGATATGAGTGAGTCTGCTCAAATGTGTATATCCCCAACACTACACTCCCCCACATTCAAAATCCCTGTACAAATGAAATAAAACTTAAAACAATATTTTTTTTATTATTCCCGATATAGCTGCCCGTATTTGCGCGTGTGTGCGCAGGTGTGCCCATTGCTTAGCTACAGTAAGCAGTTAAGACATCAAAGAGGAAAATAAACCACGTATATGCAAATTAAGCCAAATAGCAGTAGCGTAATGGTAGAGCCTTCTCACAAAGAGGAGGCATTCCCGCTTCGAGTCCCACCACTCCCCTTTCCATTTTGTGTAGGAAATCTGTGCATAAAAATAATTTCTGACATTTACCTTTAAATTTTATTAAAATGCATTGAAATGGCCTATGTAGTAGTGAACGATATTTTAAATATATATAAGAAGGTGAAATGGTCATGCATACTAATGAATGCATAAGTAACCTATCTTAAGCAATGTGAAGCACTGCTAAGCAACGTTTACCAGTATTAAGCACATTTAAGAATAATTGCCCATAGCTAAGCACTGCTTTAACTAGCACAATGGCTTTGCACGTAGCTGTGCATCGCGCCAACTAGCGCAAACAAAACATGTTTGCGTGGAGCTCCGCACAGCGCCAACTAGCGCAACGTCGGGCAATGTCAGGCAACATCGGGCAACGTAGAGCAATATTGGGCAAAGTTGAGCAAAGTCAGCTAAACACAGCCACACCTCCTAGCCGGTCAGGCCAGTAGTAAAATAAAAAGCAATGACAGGCCTCGAACCCGGGATACAGTGCACAATAATCACAGTACTGAACCACTAAGCCATGACAGCATTTGCTGTTCATGCACTGTCAACATACATATACATATTAATCAAAGTTTACTCAGTGCTAAGCAGGTGTGCACTCAGCTGAGAATTTTCAAAACCGGCCAATCACAAATAAGTGTGGGAAATGAGGCATATTTAAGCTCCATAAGTGGGAATAATTGCCATAACTAGTTGTAGCTCCCATCTGCCGTAAGAATGGCCAGTGCTGGAGAGAGCTCTCATTTTCGAGTGCAACGGTGGGGTATTGAGGAGTCAAAAGTGATGGTTTGGCTCCTAGTCCATCATCATGATGCAAGACTCCTGCAGGGCCAGTTTCAAGGCACTGAGTACAAAGTGGAAGCCTGGAACCATCTAGCTCATGATCTCACCAGTGCCACAGGCGTCCCTCGGACTGGTGAGCAGGACAGATACAACCATGCAGACCTGAAGAGACGCAAGCAGGACCAACTGAATCAATGGATACAGGAGGCCCGTGGGAATGATACTGCCCCACTACTGAGTAGGTAGCCATGGAATGGAGTATGTAAGATGCAATATTATGACATAACTGTATACCTCACAACCTTTGCGTAATTGATATTCCCACCATGAAAGGTGGACTGTATATGTGCCTATATATATCTCTATATGTACACCAATGGATGTTTATATGTATGTGTGTGTGTGTATATATATATATATATATATATATATATATATATATATATATATATATATATATATATATATATGGATATACATATATATATATATATATATATATATATATATATATATATATATATATATATATATATATATCTTGATATATATATATATATATATATATATATATATATATATATATATATATATATATATTAGAAAAACCAACCAAATGCAGAAAGGATATGATGATAAGCCAAATGACCCAGAGGAGCGTAGGCAAATGAACCTCACTAAAAATGTTCGATGAATTAGCACAAGCCAAACCTTTGATAGTTTTCAATAAATCCAACCATTCGGTTATGATGTAAACGTTTATTACTGTGAGCGCTTTCACGGCAAAATGATAGCCGCTTCTTCAGACAAACAAACAATGAAGCGCTGTTAAGGCACCAAATTTAAAACAGCTTACAGAGGTCTCCTCCTATCAACCTCGTTGCATTACTTAAAGAGCCAGTGCTACAGACTCTAAGCTATGTTAAATATACATTTTGTATTACATAAAATCTAGAATAAAAATTAAAATAAAAAACCACAAAAGTTTCCACATAAACTTGTCGCTAAAACCACCAATGCTTCATACTACAAGCTGCAATCTTCATGTAAACCAAAGTGTAGTTTAACATATCTATTCAAATGTTCCTACTAACGATAAAGCGTGCAATAGTGAAACATATGTCAAACGATGAAATAGTGCACACTGACTGTAATAAAATCGCATACATATTGCACATGCCTCATAGGATATAACAATTATATAAAAGATGATAAATACATAAAAATCCTTATATAAAAAATATATATATGAAAATATATGCTTTCATAAAACGATAATGCCCATAAATGTCTGTCAAATACGAATTAGATAGAGACTGTTGATGGCGGTAAAAACTAAAGACTCAACGAGATATCCAATAACCATATATATATATAGAGAGAGAGAGAGAGAGAGAGAGAGAGAGACAGGGTCGTATTTACTGCAACAGATGCCTGGTGACAAAGCCATGGACTCAAGCTCAATGTTGACACTGCATTGGCATCCCTTCTTGCAAATACTCTGTACCCATTAACTACCAAATAGGTGGTAGTCTACTTAACACCGAAGGTGTGATAAGAGACCATGGGACACAGGTGGACAGTAGTCTCCCCACTGATGATTACAGTGCCACGCTAGCCATGTTATCTGTCTACTTGGCACATGTCATCACAAAAGGTGTGTCATCCAGGGAAATATAGGTCAGTGTTCCCCTCTACTCATCACACATAAAGCCCATTATAGAGTACAATGCTCCATGTGGTATGTACCTCACAAGACATCTACAGCAACTGGAAACGATACAGACATACCTCATACACAAAGAGTAATACTGGCCTCAAACAGATGCCCTATGCAGACCGTCTCACAAACCCACAACTGGACTGTGTTGCATACCGCCTACCCAGAGGTGATCTCTGCCTAACATACTAAACTATCAAATCCAGAGCTGCTGGACATGCTCCACGTAAACAGATCACAATCCCTATGAGCTACATGCTCTAGGGACCTAAACCTTTTGACCACAATAAACAGCACATGCTGGAGGGATAGATTCCTATCTCAGAGACATCCCATACTCTGGAACAAACCACCTATCCATAGCAAACAAAGCTCCTAATTAGCAGTCATCATAAATAATCCTGAAGATTGTATGGGAGATAGTGAATACACCCAGGCAATCACCTCTGTGGCTCTGCTTGACAGGGCCACGTGAAATGTAGTTACCTGTGTGTCAAAGGCCATGGTAGCGTATGGCTAGACATCTATAGGCCCTAGGGCCAATAGCCTATTACCTACCTATGAAGCGATACACACCCACATGCACTTGTTGCAATAATTGCTATGTGAGGTTGACTGAGTGTGATGGTGAATGTGTTGGTGAATGTGTCAGAGTTCTGTATATGTGTGATAGCTTAGTGGGAAACTGTTTCTGTCATGGTATTATGTCTCCCAGCTGTGATCCCAGCAAAAGATGTGTAGGCAATTGTTAGGCAGAAAAAGCAGTATGTCATGTGGTCTGAGGTAGTCCCTTGCTGTCGACTGGGTTGTCCCATTGTAGGCTAAAGCAGTACATGTATGCTTATTGAGTGCTACTGCTGGTGAATCCAACTCCTGTATGAACTGTAGTATTACCTGAAACTGTATGCGTAAACAGCACAGTATGGTGTATGTCCACATTTCTTGGAACCACTGTTTTGTGTATTCCCTGTAGTCCTCACAGATCACATACCTCAGGCATAAGGTCTGTAACTACTGACACACAGTACTGTAAGGTACACAGGTAAAGGTCACCTGGGTTGCCATACCTTTGTGTCTGGTATGTATGTCTGATGTGTGTGTGGGTATGCCTGTACCATGGCCTCGGTCATATGTGTGTTACAGGATATAAGTGCGTATCTAGCAACATGTATAGTCTAGTACAGCAGTATGCCACCTATATTAACGAATGTGCACATATGTTAGCAGGGGTCTGCCATCAACGACTAGTGTGGTATACTGGTAATACTGTTACTGGACTTTACAATCATTGCAATGGATTACATATTTCTTGATGCATTAGCTTGATATATACCTCCTGTGGCTAGGTGGTGCATTGTGTCACATACAGTGTGCCATGTACTGTTGTATAGTCTTACATACTGGTTTAACTTTGTTGCTGTGCATAACATGGTCTGATATATAGAGTGTGCCAGGCACTGTCAGGCAGTTGTGGGCTGAGAGCTGATATGTGGTATTGAAAGTGTGTATCTTCTGACAGCCAAGAGGTTGCTATATATAGCAGTTAATTGATATCTGTACTTTAGAATTTTACGTGTGCCACATGACTTGCTTACACATATTGTTTCATTGTCTTCCAGGGTCATGTCCCACCATCGTAATCCTGCCTATAGCACGGCAAAGGAGGAACAGATCATGGCAAGCATGGTGCAGCACTATGCCCTGCTGTTCTCCAGAACCAGCCAGGACCAGCATGAGCAGACTATGCTGTGGCAAGATCTTGTCCGTAGGGTAAATGACATAGGCATACATAACCGGACATAGGAGCAAGTACGCCATCACTGCAGTGATTTAATTAGACATGTCCTGCGGCATGCATCTGATATCCACAGACAACAGCTTGCCACAGGTGGGGGGATAGCCATCCATCCCCCCCTCACCAGAGTGGAGGAGCTGCTCCTGACCCAGGTGGCTCCTGGCCAACAACAACAACAACAAGTAACATGTATCTTCATGGAGGCCAGAGCCTGATGTGTGTACTGTGTAGTTAGACAATGTGGTGCCTAGTGTTTTGCAATACTAATAATTAGGAATATAATCTGTAGGCCTGTGACTGTCAACCATTGTACTGCTGTAAGATTGCAAACACACAGTAGCAATGCCACAGTTGTTGCCACTGACTAAGTGTCTCATATCCTTGTAGGTCCCTCTGGTGTGACAGCAAGGCATCAGACCCATGCTGGTGAGTGTGTTCTACATTTAATATTGCTAATTAAATGTGCATGTCATAGGTGAGGTGTAGGCCATGTACACGTAACACACCTACGCATAATGCATGCTGTGTATGTTTGCTGTGAGACTATGCACATCCGAGTAATGTGGGTAGCTGCCTAAAACACATACAATACACAGAGCATCACACACAATTGTGGCAACACTGTAGTGGACATTGGATAGGCAGAGTCGATACACATGCACACAACATACACAACTTTGTCATACGCAGTACACGTTAGCATGCTACACATGGCGTATTCAGACAATTGCTGTAAGGTCACACTACAGTATCCCAAATGTCATCCACACAGCACACATAATATAACTGAGGGGTAGATGCCTCACATGTGGTTGTGTGACAGTCTTCAACACATAGCACATTCATGTTAGGCAATGCCCCCTATTGGGCACTTTACAAACCCATGTAACAACTGGCTGTGAAATGGTGAATGTAGCCATGGTACTGCAGTTCTGGTACAGCATGGTATGTGCCTGTCTGGCACACATTAGTAGCCTTGAGTGACCACATGATGCTGCATGATGATGGCTCATGGTAGTACACCCCGTCCAGTTACTGTGACCACAGTACTACAAATAGCATTAACTGCTATGCACCTCAATGTTCTGTGTGTGCAAACATATGCACCTATAGACAATATGCATAGCAATCACCATTTGCACAAAGTGACACATATATGTCTTGTAATGCTATTGAGTGTATAGGTCACATGACACACACTGTGTATGTGTGATGTTTAATGTTGCAGTTGTGTTGTAGCATGCCATGTCATGTCTGGCACTGGCATGTCCACAATATGTCCTACACTCACCATAACCACTGTACAATGGCTATGTTGAGCAATGGTATTCCATCAGGTATAAATGCACCACTCATCCTGTGTGTATACATAGCATGCATATGCTAAACCTGTGTCCACAATTATCTGCTAAAGACACAGATGCTCTAATCAGAAATGAATATCTATGTGACGCACAGATACACATTCAGCCATGTTATGTATACCTGCAAGTGATGGTGCACAGGACATTGCAGAGCTTTTAATACTTGCACAGCAATGCCATGTCCATGTACACAGTGCGTTCCAGGGTGAGGCCAATCACTGAACAACACACATGCATCAAAGCCATGTATACTGTTATTAGCAAGGGCTGTCTACACCCGCACTGCATGCTGTTGAGAAACACACATCCTGCATGCTGACACATGTGACATAACTGTTTGCTTTGTGATACAGTACCCCACCATCACCCGCTATTGAGTATGTTCTGGATTGCTGGTGGTGTGTGTATGTGTGTGTGTGTGTGTGTGTGTGTGTGTGTGTGTCTCCGTTTTAGTGAGGAGTGCATTTGTGTGCATGTTTGCATGCGTGCATGTGTTCATGTGTGCATGTGTTCATGTGTGCATGTGTTCATGTTTTCACGTGTGCATGTGTGCATGTGTGCATGTGTTCATGTGTGCATGTGTGCATGTGTGCCGGCATCATGTACAGGTCATAAAGTGTGTTTCCTGTCTTCCTCTCACAGGTGCTGATTTTGGGCTGGTTCACTGCAGCAGGGGAAACTGATGTCACTGAGCAAAATAGTGATACTGATGATAGGTGTATTGAAGCACAAGCATGTTTGCCAAGGTCTGTCATTGGGCCACCAATCGACAGTACACAAGTGTCCACCCCATCCATGCACACAGTCATACTGCCAATACATCCATCACCAATGCCCTTAGCTGAGGGACAGCATACAGTCAGCATTGGCCAGGACAGTGTGGTATCCATGGCACATGCATCCTGACACAGCAGCCATACCCAGATGTCTGGAAGGGTACCACATAGGCAGATGTCCAGGGGTTCTCGTCGGAGCACTGCTGCTCATCATGCCACTGGCAAACTTGCCACAGGTCTTACAACCCCACGCATGTTCCAGGCTGTCATGGATGCACAGGCACGTATGGAATGGTACACCAGACAGGGACTAAGGGCACAGAGGGCACATACCACCGTCATTGACAGTATCCATGACCTAGCAGGTGCCATCTGTAATTATACCGAGGTCACTGATAGACGTTGAGAAGAGACATTAGATGTCCTCCACAATGTCATGTCCACGTGTCAGGACAGTGCGAGACGGTTGAGTTGTCGATGTGGATGTATGCCAGAAACATCAGCAGCTGGCAGTCGCCGCGGACGTCCATCAAGTCACAGCTGCTCCAGTAGTGCCAGTACCAGCCCCAGCAATGTTGGGTGTGGGCTGTCCATAGAACATCCGGGAAGACCATGTGCACATGGCTCTGGACAGTCCCAGCAGGGACCTAGGTCCAGTGTACATCCATCTACCTCTGCGGATAGTACCCAGTCTGGCTTAGTACCTGATATTTTCAGTAGCAACCCTGCCAGCCACAGGTACCATATCCATGGCCAGAGACTGTGATCTGTAAAGCCTGGCAGGTACAGTCTGTGGCTGTCCCACAAATACCTGTATATGGCGGCCACATGGTGGAACTGTGTACATGCAGACACACTCACACATAAACCAGACACCTAAGGCTAACACATACCTGCACACATTACATCAGCATTGGCCCATAGCAGTGCTCTTGCCACACACACACACACACACACACACACACACACACACACACACACACACACACACACATACATGTCGATTGGATGGCTCACTGAAGGCCTTTGGCAAACCAACAGCACACCCTGTGCATATGATGAAACCTGTGCCACCTCCTGTCATCTGTAACATTGATGCAGGAACAGGGTGACTTTATAGCAGTATAGCAGTGTTAGCATGTTGTCAGCAGTAGAGGGCAATGATATGCTTGAAGGTGTAGCTGAGCAGGCTTGATGCATTAAAGCTATGATTGTCAATGTTGTATTGTTTACACCAGGGTTAGTTCCAAAAGTGTATAGTACGCCCACGTGCCACTTGGCTGATGTGTGTAGTATTGGCAGCATGTGTTAGAGAGTGGACAATATGTGTGGGATGTGTTTAGCACAGATTTGCAGGTGTAGATTTGTGAACATGGTGGAGTTGCACTGTCTGCATGTACGTGCATAGTGGACACATGGGCAGGGTGACATGGCCTGTATTACACAGTAACACTCCATAGTTTCTATTGGTGGCCAGCATGCATTGTACTACACACATTTCGGAACCTGACTACACATGTGTGTATGACATGGTTTGACACTGTGCTGTGGGTGATACTGTTACTATCTGTCATTGTTTTGCATTCTGGTAGTATACATAACTTCAACAGTCTGACCATAACCAATTGTTAGATGATGTCTTGACAACTGACACACAGATGTAGGACACACAGCAACATTTGGATCCTTCAGGTACTATACTATGCCAATAACCAGTGGTATTCACCTGGACCCATTACTGACACCACTCCTGTTTGGCATATAGCTCTCTTAGGTACAAGCAATCACAGTAGGGATATGTCCGTCCATGTCTGGTAATGCATACTGTGGCCTACAATGCATTCTCCAGATGACACACACATCCTCCACAAGTGTATCATACAGACAGATACCTGTTGTGAAACCCATGCTGTAAAGCTATAAGCCAAACTAAGCATAGTCATCTACCTATACGGAACATATTATCCCCACAGTACCACATAGGTAGTAGCCAACAACATGATGAACAGGTACCGATGTGTACATGCAACCAAGTGCTACGTCATCTCACCTTTGATAATCACATTTCCAAAGGTATTTTGAAATCCCTTGGTGGATCACATAAGCAATAAGGGGTCTGCATGCATATCCACAAAGATTGTTGTACACCTATAATGAATAGTCATCATTGACAGACTTTGCTGCGTTTGAACAGGTCTGACATATACCTCGGCCATAAACCCTCACTCACACAATTCAATAGAAACTGTAATGAGTGTGTGTGTGACACGGATGACCTAGGCCAGGGATCACTGCAGTGGCTGGCCTTGTCACAAGCATACAGATGTGACCTAAGGTCTGGGAAGCAGCAGCACAGTCTGGCAAAGATGACAGCTGTGTTCTTGGAGAAAGCAGGGTTCCCACACATGCAATAATTGAGGTAACATGTACGTATATGTATTTGCCACACAGCTACCTCACATGTGCAATGCATACTGATATGTCATACAGTAGTAAAAGCAAAACCCACAACACATTGACCAACAGTGTCACACACATAGAGCACACACACACTCACCAAATACAGGATTCAAACCCCTACCTAACTACTTCATGATATTAGAAGAATACGCATTAACACGACACACTATACACATTACTGGGAGTTCTCCTTTCCACAGGTATATTTGTAGGATGGTGACATCTTCAGACTTGACAAAGATTAGTATACCACTTTTAAGTTTTACTACTCTCAAAAATGGTTGCTTCTCCCCAAGGAGACCACACACAAACACACACTTGTCAAGTGTAGGATTCAAACTCCTACTTAAATACTTCATGATACTAGAGGAGTACACATTAACACGACATGCTATACACATTACTGGGAGGTATCTTTTCCACAGGTATATTTGTAGGATGGTGATATCATCAGACTATACAAAGTAGGTTACATTAGGTGATATAAGGTGGGCTACACGGAAGGAATGTCTAAACACTTTGGCCATGTGATCATCAAAGGGGAGTTTACTATCTACCTGTGTCTCTAGGGCCATAATGACTTTCTCCGTACATACTGGATTACCACCTATGTGGTAATTTGTGTGCACTTTGTTTAACCCAAAGGGGATGGCTATGCATTCTTTGGCATTCAGCTTGAGGGCATTGTTTTGAGACCAGGTATCTGTTTCTGTAAGATACTTCTGGAGGATGTCTGTGTCAGCCGTAGAGTCGATTATGGACCACAATTACCAGTCATCTGCAAACCTTTTCAGCCATACACCTCCCATGCTTGCCTGCACCTCTAGGCAGTATCTACTGAACAGATGGGGTCCCAGGACCAAGACCTGTGGGATGCCATTTGTGACTGGCTTAGAGTCGGACATGGCACCCACAACTCTGAACATGTGTGTTTGATCTGTGAGCCACTTGGCCACCCATCCTGTGACATAGCTGTTAATGTTCAAGCTGGTACACTTGTCCATGATGACAGAGTGGGGAATGGTGTAGAAAGTCCATAGTGAGGTCCAGGTGGGCTGTGTGGACAACCTTCACCTCCATCTATGTCCTTGGTAACTGTTTGAAATAAGTCAACTAGGTTTAGGAGCCAGGATCTGCCTTTAACAAGGCATAGTTGTGTAGAGTGCAGTGTCTGGAGGTCTCCAATGTCTCAGTTTATGGGTTCCATGACAATTTGCTCAATAGCTTTGTAGACCAGGCTGTGTAGACATATTGGGCAATGGTTTCCAGGTTCTGTTCTGGCACCCCCTTTGTGGAGCTGGATGACTGTTAGTGTATGCCATTCTGTGGGTACATAGCCTGTGGTACACTTGAGTCTGGACAGTGTATGTAGGTGAGGCTGTAGTTCCTTTTGGGCCTAGTGTAAGATGCAGCCTGGGACATCATCCAGTCCCATTGATGCTGTGTTCTTAGCTTTGGAGAGGGCTGTCTTTACCTGCATGTCCATGACGTCTGGGGCTCTGCATCCTTCTGTGATGGACACAGGCCCTTTAGGGGGTGATGGGGGGGAGTTTACACTGAACTTGTCCCCCTGGATGTGGGCAATGAAAGTTGGTTCAGTGTATTTCTTTCCATTTTTCAGTAGCTGACAGCATATTTGGAAGTTGACACCTACATGTCTGGTATAGCTACTGAAGGCTTTGTGGTTGTTATTCTTACATTCCTTGGCTATTTGCCTTTAGAAACTGTCCTTGGATTATTTTATGAGCGATCATTGTTTTTTCCTAATAATGATCAGTGATGCCTTTCCTTTAGTGAAGTTGGCTCTATCATGTGTTCGTTTCCTCCTTCTGTTATCTAGCTTATTTATGGGCAACAACCACCTGATTGTTGTCTTATTTTTGGAGGAGTGCATCTTGGTTTTATTTGTGATGTCTCGTTCCATGCATCCCTGTAGATGCTCATAGGATGCACTTGTAAATGATTCGGCAGATTGTATACCATTATCCTATAGCAAGAGGTCTTTGGTACATTCCACTTTGGTCTTGGGAAGTGTGCAGTTTGCTTTTGAAAATGTCTTCACAGTGGTTTCATTGACTGGGTGGGGGGGGGTGTGAATGTCCAGTGTGATTACTTAATGATCTGATATTACCAGCAAGGGGTTTATCTCTGTTGTTGAACACTGGTACCCCATGTTGGTGATGATCATGTCCACTATGCTGTCACCTCTAGTGGGCATGGTGACCAGCTGTTCCAGGGTATTAGAGTTTTTAAACTCTGGGAAACATTTGGCAAAGGACTTTGTACACAAGTAATTCTCCCACTCAATGTTTGGGTAGTTGTAATCTCCTCATATAATGGTGTTTGATAGGACCTTTATATTTTCCACTGTTCTCAGGAATACTGAGTGAGGTTCCTGAGACAACGTACATGATCTGTAGCAGGCTACAATCTGATGAGCAGCTTTGCCCAATGTTAGCTGCACTTGCATGGTCTCCAAGGCCTCATGCTATGTCACTAACCGGAAGGTGTGGGTATCCATAAGGTAAATGGGTACACCCCTTCCTTTTGTATTTCACTCATGGTTTGGGGACAGAAGGTCAGAAGGATTGTGAGTGTTTTACGTGGAGCATGTCCAACAGCTCTGTGTTTGACAGATTTGTATGTTAGGCAGTGAACACCTCTGAGTAGGCAATATGCAAGGGAGTACGGATGGAGCATTTTGAGATGGTCTGTGTATGGCATGTATTTCAGGCCGCTAATGCACTTTGTGAGGTATGGCTGCAGGCTTTCCAGTGGTTGTAGTTGTCTTGTGAGGTACATAGCAACAGTGGCGCTGTACTCTATTATAGTTCTAGTGAGTGGTGAGTAGAGGGGAACAATGTCCTTTTCTATTCTGCATGTGATACATTTTATGATGAGGTGTGCCACATAGGAGGGTTTCCTGACTACTGTGGGAATGTGATTATCACAGTTGTATCCACTGTCCACCTGTGACCCAGGGTCTCTTGTCACACTTTCAGTGTGAAGTATACTACTACCTATGTTGTAGTTCTTGGCTACAGAGTTTGTAACAAAGGGGATGATGATGCACCTTTTGGCATTGAGCTAGAGCCCATGGCTTTGACAACAGCCATCTGCCTCAGTGAGGCCCTTTTGTAGGATGTCCACATCTTTAGTGTTTACAATTATGGCTCCTAGTTTGCAATCCTCTGGAAACTTCAGTAGCCACAGGCCTTCCATTTTAAAGTTTACTTCAGGGAAGTAGATACTACACAGCCTGGGAGGTTATCTGGTCCCATGGCTGCTGTGATACTGGCTTTGGAGAGTGTTTTTTACCTGTGCAGCCGTGATGACAGCAACTTTACAGTCTTCCATTATAGAGATGTGCTCTGTCATGGGTGAGAGGGGGGTAAAGTTAACACTGATCCTATCTGCCAGGATGTTGGCAATATCAGTTGGGTCCGTATATTTTGTGCCATTGAGATGTAACTCAGAAGAGATCTGAGCGTAACCATGACATGGACCTGTCTGTTGGGCAGAGATCTCCTGAGTAGACAGTATGCAACAGAGTACAGATTGGGTTACATTCAGTCTTGTTGCATGGGGCAACTATCTGAGGCCAGTAATCCTCTTGTTAAGGTACTTCAGTGGTCTTTCTGGCTGCTGAACGGTGCCTAGTTAGATTCATTGCAAGTGTGTTGTGGTACTCTCTGACGGGTCTGATGACTGCTGAGTAGTGGGAACCTCCTTTGACCTACATGCACAGACCTTGGCAGTTTGTGTAAACACATAGCATGATTTTCTGACCACTTTGTGAATGTGTTTCTGGAAGTAGAGATGACTATCCACATTTTTCCATAGATCCCTTATTATCACATCCGTTTTTAGCCCAAGTATGTGAGCATGCCCATTATGACCTTTCAGTGTGATGCTGAATGAAATCCACTACATTTGTTGGAGTGTGTGTGATCACACCCGGTATAGACATTTATACTATATGTGTATGGAAAATCAAGTTGGATTTTTACAGCAGGGCTCACCTTTGTGTCATAGATCAACAGGGATCATGCTGTGCCTGCAGGGCTTCCATGAGACACTTTGCATAGACATATCAACATTTCTACATACAGGGGGGACAGCTATTCTTTGTACATTTCTACCTGGGGGCACACCTGATTGTTACTGTGGGTGTACATAGGATGAGGGTTTCAACTGATACTTATACACATTTGCTATGCCTGCACTGCTATGTACGGTACACCATTTCAGTCTGTACTGTTTCCTATTGTACTGGCTTGAGGCATACTACTGTGCTACAGATCCTAGCGTCCAATGTCAGGTATATTACATTGTGACTTCATAGCCTACACAATCCAAATCACACCGCCTGGCCTGATGTTCTCTGTCTGCATAGACCTGTGGGGGAGGTTACCCATATGCCTCTTTAGGGGCATGATACAGCATTTCTTTGTGTTTGCATTAGTGTACAATTGTCCTGCTGTGTCAATGCTACTGAAATGCTATCATAGCTTAGTGGTTCAGTACTGTGACTATAGTACACAGTATCCTGGGTTCGAGCCCTGTCACTGCTTTTTATTTTCATGCTAGGCAGACCAGACTGCTTAAGGAACAGTAAAGCAAATATGAGCATGTTTACCTGACTTTGCTCAGCTTTGTCTGACCTTGCCCAACATTGCTCAGCGTTGCCTGATGTTGTGCTAGTTAGCATGGGCAATTTTGTTTACATATACTAAATATTGGTAAAAGCTGCTTAACACTGCTATATATTGCTTAAAACATGGCAATCATGCCTCAGGTGGTGCTGCAGGGCTGCCTATGTCGGATGCACATACTACACTCCCTATACATGTTTGGAAACAGATAGTGTCAAGTTAGGCATCCCTTTTATTTTATGTGTGAGTCAGAGAGAGGTATCATTTCCAGGGTTCCTACTGATCCAGTGTATGTGCTATGCGTTGTCTCTTTTCCAAGGCCAAGGCATACTGGGCACGCCTCCTTCTGCCTACTGGGGCAGGCTCAGGTTGTTCCTCCTCCGAGTCACGCTGTGCCTGTGCAGGCCTTGGCAATGGTGGGGGGCTGTTTGGCCCTGCCCTATGCTGTTCCTGCTGCAGCTGTTTTCACAGGATCAGATTCTGTAGCATTGCACATACCATGACAATTTGGGTACATGTAGTTGGTGAGTACTGCAAGGCTTCACCAGATGTGTCCAGACACCGGAACCATTACTTGAGCATCCCAAACACACGTTCAATTACGTTTCATGTTTGTGCATGTGTCTCATTATGGAGTTCTTGTTCCGGTGTGTGTGCATTTCTGATGGGTGTCATCAGTCACGGCTCTAGTGCGTATCCAACATCCCCCACTAGGTGGCCGTCAGGGATGTACCCATTGGCAAATGTCTGGTACAGCTGTGTCAGATGCCAGATATGGGAATCATGGTAGCTTCCAGGGCAGCCAGCACACACATTCAGTATTATGCCCTGAGCATCACACATGACCTGGCAGTTGATGGAGTGGAAGCCCTTGCAGTTGATGTAGGCCCTACCCCACTCACCGGCTGGTGCTTTGATGTGTATGTGCGTGCAGTCAATTGCACTGACTACCTCAAAGTATTCTGCTATTTGCTGGAAGAGCCGCATATTGCTGGCCAATACCTCTCAGGAATTGGGGAAATATACATGATCACCGACATGTGCTGACATGGCATTCAGGAACTGGTGCAGTACCCTAGATGCTGATGCCCGTGAAATCCCCATCATATCATCAGTTGGTCTCTGGAAGGTACCTGTTGCTAGTATTCTTAGGCCAACACATACCTTGGTTTCCACTGGGATGGGTTCCCCTCTGTTGGTTCTGTGTGTGAGGCGTGGCCTGCACAGCTCAACAGTTTGCTGCAGGAGCTCTCTGTCCACTCTATAGCGCTCCACTATATCCAGCTCATGTAGCCCCTGGTAGGTTACCCTGGGTCTGTACACTCTTCTCCATCTCCTCACTGTGGGTTGCTCAGCAGCATTCGCAATAGCACCACCCTCAGCATCTTGCACATGTTGGCTTATAATAGCAATGGCAGCCCCTAACATTTTTTTGTCTCAGTTAAGTTTTTTAAGTTTTCACTTCTCTTTGTAGACTGCAGTGCTGCAGTGTTTTTGAGAAAAACATGGGGGAATGATTTTTGCAGAGTTTTAAGTGCTGGCCTGGGCTGGGCTAGTGTACTGCCTGTGTAATTGGCTGATTCTGATTGATTTCACCTGGCAGCTCTGCTAGTTCTCCTTGGTTAACTTCCTACTGCTACTTTTCCTTCCTTTTCCCTTTCTGTTTCCACAGGGGGCAGCGCCGCTCAAACAAGCGCAAACATGCGCACATGAGTGCACACACGTGCACACAGGCTTAGACAGGCTTAGGCGGGTGCACATCCACGCACACAGGCTTAGACAGCCTTACACAGGCTTACACGGGCGCCACATGCGCACAAGGCTTAGATGGGTTTACAGGTGCGCACACGCGCGCACACAGTGTAAGCAGCTTTGCAAGAAACTTTAGAGATAGCCACGGCATACACCTTCGGTTTCTGGGTTTCAGTTTAGACAACTGTAGACACGCATCTTCCAGTCCTAATAAACTCACAGCAAACACATGCCACTCTGCTCCAATAAGCTTACAGTCTTTGATACATACCCCCTCAAGATGTCACCTATCTTCTACTCTGTTACTCCCCTAATCCTACTCTTACACTCTAAGGGCATAATTCACATGGTAGGGAAAATTGGGATTCACTATCCTTATACTCATTTGCATAGGATTGCCTACTAATGCTTGGTTACATCTCTCAGACTGAGCTTCCCCCCTTAGCAACCACTACTCAGTAGACATGTTGTCTTCAACCTGCCATTCACCTGCATGGCAGATGAATATTTTGAATAAAATGCCTATTTTTGCCTTTTATTTTATTTTTTTTCTGGTTTTTAGAGCGCCGCACATTTGTGTGGTGCTGCGCTGCGCTTAAACATCAGCGATCAGGGAAAAAATATGATTTTTTATTATTTTGCAATGGATAACAATGCCATTGGCCTTATATTTGGACATTGGCATGCTTCCTCTACTGGATGCATCTTTTATTTGGATCTGTCATAGCTCTGTTTTGCTATTTGCAGAATGGTACTCAGTTACCAACCGAGTACATTTCTGCAAATAACACTACTCTTACTCGGACAGGTTAGTGTTTCCTGGATCGCAAATTTACCTCATTTGCATAGCTTTCAGCAGCGAATGAGGTAATTTGCATAACCTAACACTGTCCATGCAAGAGTAGTTTTAGGAGCCCTCATGCACACCCATGCCGGCTGTTCCTGGATCGCTCGGCAGACATATTGGCTGTCTGGAGTCTTACTCTACTTTTAGACTACGTGCAACCCTTCGTGAATCCGGCCCCATGTCTTTGACACCAGGCATATGTCTCAGTGAGGCCCTTTTGTAGGATGTCCACATCATTAGGAGTTTCAATTATGGCTACTAGTTTGCAGTCATCTGTCAATTTAGTTAGCCAAAGACCTTCTGTGTTAGCCTGTACTTCAGAGAAGTAGATATCAAACAGGAGAGGACCCAGGACTGAACCCTGTGGTACTCCACTTGTCACTGGTCTGAAGTCTGATTTGGAGTCTGCTACTTTCACGGTGTGGGTTCTGTCAGTAAGCCAGTTGGCAACCCATCTTGTGACATAGGGATTTATACCTAGTTTAGTGAGTTTATCTATAATTCCAGAATGGGAGATGGTGTTGAACACCTTGGTGAGATCTAGATAGGCTGTGTGAACCACCTTACCCTCATCTATGGCTTTGGTGACTACTTCAAAGAAGTCTATCAGGTTTAGGAGACATGATCTGCCTTTTACAAACCCAAACTGTGTGGGGTCCAGAGTTTGGAGATCTCCAATGTCTTTGTTTATGAGTTCCATGATGATACGTTCCATAACCTTGCAGACGAGGCTCGTCAGGCTAATGGGGTGGTAGTTCCCAGGGTCTGTTGTGGCCCACCCTTTGTGGAGTGGGATAACTGTCACAGTGTACCATTCAATGGGCACAAAGCCTGAGGTGAAGCTATGATTGAACATGGTACTTAGGTGGGATGCCAGTTCATTCTGTAGTTCATGTAGAATGCAGCCTGGGATGTTGTCAGGTCCCATGGATGCTGTGTTCTGGGCTATGGAGAGTGAAGTTTTTACCTGTGCAGCCGTGATTATAGGAACTTTGCATTCTTCCGTTATAAAGATGGGCCCTTTAGGGGGTGAGAGGGGGGCAAAGTTAGCACTGAACCTGTCTGCCAGGATGTTGGCAATATCAGTTGGTTCTGTATATTTAGTGTCATTGTGCTGTAACTCAGAGCAGATCTGAGTGTTGCCATTGAGATTTTTGACATAGCTATAGAATGCTTTGTGGTTGTCTTTAGAATCAGTGGCAATTTTGTTTTCATAACTAGCTTTGGAGGATTTTATGAGGGATCTCAGATTCTTACTGAGGCTGACCAGGGAGTTCCTCAAATTGTGGGATTTTACTCTTTTTTGCAACAGTTTCTTTCTTCTGTTGTAGAGTTTGTTTATGGCAGAAGACCACCAGATTGGCTTCCTTTTTTTGGAGGATAGCATCTTGGTTCTGTTAGGAATAGCATGATCCATGCACTCGTGTAAGTGCTTATAAAGTGCATTTGTGTAGGATTCAGCAGTCATACGTCTATTGTCCATCTGCATGGGTGTTGTGAAGTTTGCCACTTCTGTCTTAAGAAGCGTGAAGTTGGCTTTGGAGAAATTTTTTACGGCTGTTTTCCTAATGGGGGGTGGGAGTGGGATGTGGATGTCTAGGGTGATTAGCTTGTGGTCGGATCTGACCAACGATGAGCTGACCTCTGGTGTGGAACACCGGTCACCCATGTTGGTGATGACTAGGTCTAGGATATTGCTGCCTCTGGTGGGCGTGTGGATAAGTTGATCCAAAGCATTGGAATTGATGATTTCCAGAAAACATTGAGCAAAAGAGTTGGTACATGAGTAGTTTTCCCAGTTAATGGTAGGGTAGTTGAAATCAACCATTATTAGAGTGTTGGGTTGTACCTTAATATTTTCCAATGTATCAAGAAAAGAGGAGTGGGAATCATGGGGCATGGTGGGGGGTCTGTAGCAAGCCACAATCTGGATTGCGGTTTTGCCCAGAGTTAGTTGAACTTGGATAATCTCGGATGCATTATGCTGAGCAACTAATTTGGAGGTGTGGATATCCTTAATGAATATGGACACACCTCCACCTTTAGTGTTTCAGTCCAGGTTTGGTGGTCGAAAAGTGTGGTATGAATTATAGCCTGGTAATGCAGGGGTGCTCTATGGAGCTTTGAACCAGGTCTCTGTCACTGCACAGATGTCAATGTTCTCCATTTTAAGGAGTGCCTCGAGTGAGTGCATTTTGAGGTTTAGACTTCTAGCATTGAGTAGCATTACCCTCAGATTTTTCTTGCTTGTACCTGTTACAGTAGTGAATTTGTCATTTGAAACTTGCCTAAAAAAGGCACTATAGGGGTGGCAAGAGCCTTTGCCAGTATCCGGAATCCTAAGGGCGACAGGTGCAGGCCATCTCTGGCAAAGCAGCGTGGTCTGTCGATCATGTCATCCCAGGCAAACAGATACTGGATTCCCTTAGAATGACACCAGAAGCTTAGCCAATTGTTAAAGTCAATCATTTTGTCCTTGTAATGTGGTGTCATTCTGGGTGATGGCAGGATGCTACTCAGGGCTAGGGTCATACCAGCCTGGGCTACAAGATCGGAGAGCTCCTCCATGTCTCTTTTCATGTAGTCCAGGGAGGTACGTCTCAGGTCATTCACACCAACATGGACAATGACAGAGTTATATTACAGTTCTATTCAAAAAGTTGTGAGAAATGGGCTTCTTACACCCATTTTAAAGAAGTATCTTCTAATTGGACATGAGCCCTTAACAAGCTGTGTTTTTTATCTAATATCACTGCCCTTACACCTTGTGCTGCAGAGATAGTTTTGTGATAGGTGGAATTTCTCCTTTCAGTACTGTCCTGAGTTCTAGGAATCTGCATCATTTCCATGCATGTTTGTGCTATCTAACACAGCCTAAACTAAATTTTTCACTTTTTCCCAAGGTAGTAAACCATGTTTGCATGCTGCCAAGTGGAAAGCAAAGTACCTTAGATTGAAAGAAAAATTGGAAAATTAATATTGTTAATAATTACAAAGTGTTCTCTAAGCAACATTCAAGCAATGATTCATGTGCGTGATTTCCTTTGATTCACTCCAGTTGCACCTTTTACCACAGACACTGACATCTGTCAAATGCATTTACTGAAGTAACTTCTCTCCTTGTTTTTGGGAGCTATGTAATGATGCTGGGCATATTTTAGCTATTAAGGCAGCCTAAACAAAATTTTGTCACTTTTGTCCTTAGGTAGTGAACCATGTTTGCTCACTGCTAAGTGGATAACAAATGTGCGTTAAAATGAAAAAAAAAGGGACAGTAAATATTGTTAAAAATTGCAAAATGTTCTCTAAACAGAATTTGATCAATGCATATTTTGCTTTATTTTTCTTGATTCACTTCAGTTCCACCTTGTACCATTGAATTTGACATCTGTCAGGTACATGCAGGGGGTGGGGTTGCGGCAATGAAGCTAAGCATGTTTGAGCTATCTAAGGCAGCCTAAACTTAATTTTTCACATTTTCCTTAGGTATTGAACCATGTCTGTATGCTACCAAGTAGAGAGTGAATGGAAAATGCATTAGAAGAGGAATATGTGATAGAGAAAACTACAGAAAGTAAAGGAAATGCAATGCATGCATAGATGTATTAATGACCAGACTAAAAAGTACATGCAAATGAAAATCTCTTTCTTCTCACATCTCTTTACAACATATATTTGTGGAACACATTGTCAATATTGTAGTTAATGACAAATAATGTGAAAATGTACAGAATAATGATCCCATGTTGTTAGCAATAGTGACATCATTGATTATTAAGCAACACAATTGTATCACAAAATGTAATTAAATATGTATTTAGACAACCCCCTGTAAAAGTATGTAAGTGGATTCAAACTATGCATCAGATATCTTTTATCTATAAGCTCACTGCACTTAACATCTTGTGCCACAAAGAAAGTTACCTTTGATGTGTATTTTCTTCCCTGAGAACTATCCAGAGTGCTGCGACCGATTCAATGTTGCCAGTCCTGTTTGCTCTGCCTATGGTATCCTTAAGCCAAGTGGTGCAAAAAGGATACAAGAAAAAAAAATAAAGAATTATTGTAGATCAAATACTTTACATGTACATGTTTAACCAAGTTTGTTATGATGCAACGGGGACCTGTATGGATTTGGACACTCAAACAAAGATATTGAAATTACTCATTTCATTCTATTTCCCAGAGATGCCACAGACAAAGACATATATTAGCAAGGTGATACAGAGGTTAGATGTAATGATAATGTGACATTGAATCAAGTCACATTGAAAGTGCAACAGAAGAAACAAGTAAAGATAGATGTCCTTTCACATTTAACAGTGAATGTCTGGATGACTGAGATATTGCAAGCAGTTAGCATAGGTATGTTCTCACAAAATATTAAACAAAGATGGTAAACACAGCAAGTGTATCCATTTCTCTCTCTCTCTGGTGGCTCATTTCATAATCTATGCTTTCATAATAGAAATTCAATTTCTGTTTTATTGCCATATGTTATATTTAGCAATGCTTATAGCAATCCCTTTTACATGAACAACATTTCTTGATAAAGGCCAGTAACTATGGTCATTAAAGCCAACATTTGAATGTTAGGACTGTTGATCTCCTAAATCACTCAGTGTACTTTCCGACTTTTTGTTAAGACTCTTCTTCCTGACACAGTCTCAATCGATGTACATCAAAGGAGGAGAATGTAAAAGCTGGTTGTTCCTTCAGTTAGGGAAATCAGACACCTGCAAGCCATTACCACGGGATGCTTCTCAATGCTCATCCTTGGATCACTGGGGCATGTGCATGTAATAATGTAGGTTCTTATATCATGTTTGCATTCAATGCACTTAGTGCAGCTTTTTTGTTTACAGAAATGCTAATTATTTCACACCTTATTTGCATACTCACAGTGCTCACAGGGCTGACTACACTGTATAAAGGTAATTGGGTAGCTAATGTGTCTTGTGTCATACCGGGAGACTGTTTTGGAACACAGAGCTTGACACGTCTAGTAAAAGAAGACTTTGGGAGATTTATCTGTTTTCTACAGCACTGTATTATTAAAGTATGTTGCTATTTCTCAACTAATGCTTTAAGTTTAACATTAAAATGTGACATACACTAACCACTGAAAAGCACTTGTATCATTTTATTTATTTTTTAACTCTTATCACTTCCCTTTGCCATACTCATGGCTGCATTTCTACAATTATGCCACTAAATGATACATGACAAATTATTTTATTTTGCATGTCTTATTTGTGCACTTATTGCAGATGATTATATTGTAAGTATGTAATAAGGTCTGGCTTTTTTTATCTATGTTAGCAAAAAAAAAAAAAACACGTGTTCTCTTGGTATATCTCTACTGGACTGAACTCAACAGCAGTGGAAATGGCAATTACAGAACAGTTTGATGTTAGTTTTCTACACACCTGCAACACCTTTATCCCATTTTTGCATATGGTGTTGGGGTGTCACTTAACCAGTGGACAGTCACCTATGGCCAAAGTTTACACCACTAGGTGGCTAGCCCTGTTGCTGCAGTAGTTCTTCTACACCACATTATTGCATGCATACTAACGCCTTTGGCCAATTTAAAGTATCCATTTCACCTACTGCATATCTATGGAATGTGGGATGAAACCAGAGCTCCCAGAGGAAACACATGTGAAAATAGGGAGGATATACTGACTCCGCAGAGAAGGCACCCCAGCCAAGAAATGAAGTGGTAAACCTCTTATTGTGAGACAACAATGCTATTTGCTGTGCCACTCTGCTACCCTTTGCATTTATAATTGTTATTGTTAAAGTAGCAATGTATTACAAAGTTAAAACATTGTTACCTCCATTACAGAAGTGCTATGAGATCTGTGCTGATAATTGAGTTTTAAATATACTTCTTTCTTTGATGGAGGGCTGAGGAGGCCTAACTTGTGTGCAGCCAATAATGAGCACTTAGCACATTGAAATTGTTTGTGTGCATGTTGGATACATACAGTCACAGATAAATTAGCTCACAGTGATTCTGTATGTTTATTATATATTTAATTCTTTATGTCTGCTTTCTGTTTCATGTCATACAGGGATATTGTACCCAAGAAACTCTGTACCCCATAAGTCACATTATAGTGATGCAGAAAATGTAATAATTATCCAGGCTTTACATCACCATGGGGCTTTTCTGTTAGGGAGACCTAGAAGTGACAAAGCCATCTGAAACAGGATACAGCAGCAGGTGATTGATGACCTTAATGCTGTCAGAGGGCATAGGAAAACCTACTTCCAGATAAGACACCAGGCAACTGACACAATAACCTCTTCTCATCACAGGGGCACTGCAATTCCCTGAGAACAGGTAGATGCATGGGGTGGTTCTCCTACTGAACCGCCACTAACTGAAACTGAGGATTTACTGTTCACTGTCAGAGATCCAGATAGCTTGCAGAGGGTTTTGCCAGTATCCTTGAAGTTGGTGCAGATGTGGATGACAGTCCCAGAGTTCTACAAGCAGACCTTCCAGGTATGCAAAAAGCAAGTGCCATTGTTATGTCTTTATATATATTATACATATATAGAGCCAGAGGTTACCTGATTCAGACTTCGGCCATACAGAAATAGTGAAGTTTGCTTTGGGGTTGGGGGGGGGGGCACATCCATCTGTTCGATTTTTTTTTTTTTTTTTTTTTTTTTATGAGAACCTTTTTAATTTGCACTTCTGAAGGGTACTGTTCTCTTTTTCTGTTGCATGTGCATTGTAATGCTTAGCAGACTTCTTTCCTTTCCATGCCTCACATACAGGCACTTCTGGATTGCAGGCTGCCAGCCCACCTGTACATGGTAAACACACACTTGGTTATTGTTAGTACTGTACATAAGGTAGATTCAGGTCTGTATGAGAGGAAAATTTGTGTTGATTTAGCATCTGTTAACAATTTGAACATACCTTTCATTTAAGGAAAATATGTGATCAGTTTTATTTCCCATTTTTCTGTTTGTTGTTTTTATTTCTTGTTATCATAGATTATCCTAACAGTGACAATGTGGAACTCCTACCACCTGATATTGGAGTATCTGTAGTCTTTGATCATGATGGTGGTGGTGGTGATGAAAAGGGACAGTATGGGGATGCAGTGGGTCCATCTGACACTGAGGATGTGACTCCTACATCTCCTGCTCATGATTCAGACAACTGTCAGTATGAATACACATACCCAGGGCATAGAGACCTCTGATATAGGACTAGTTGAGGTTGGCACAGTGGATCAAACTAGTGTGGCTACTCCAGTGGTGCCACACAGGAGGGTTGGTTAGTGGAGGCACAGGCACTTTCCACTTGGACCTCAGTAGAGATAGTGCAACTATTATACCTGTCAACCTCTTAGTGCAAGAAATCTGGACAAAGCCTGACATAAACTGGGGACAAATGCCCAGAAATAGGGACACATTTTAAATATTGCTCTTATATATTTTTAAAAAGTTGATAAAATAACAGGGTTTGCATTTTCTGAAGGATAATGAAATCTGAAATTCAAATGCATGTCATTATTTAGTGACTTTAATCCTTAGATCATTCCAGTGATTTGTCAAAAAATACAATGTTTATGAGGAAAAGACCAAAAATATGATGCAAAATCTAAACATTTTTTGAAAATCTGTACAGCTGAGAGGTACGCCGACTACTGAAAGTCATGCTTTCTGAAGTAAGCAGCTCCCTAAACCATGTAGAAAACTCTAAGGATGAATGACTCAGTGTATTGGGTCATTTCTATGATGGAACATTTGTTATGGGTTGGTGGGCATCCATGTGGCTGGAGAGCCTCTACATCTTCTGCTGTTAGCAGATGTGGCTATGTAAGATCGCGCTCCTGCAGTGACACTGTAGCCACTGCTCCTTCAGTGATTGCAGTGTTCACACCCAGCCATAGTAGGCTATGGGTTCATGATTCTGGATATACAGTAGCTCTGATGTTAGATCAGCCAGCAGACGTTGCTCACATTCAGTTAGCACACAGACATCTAGCCAGGGCCATGGAAGTAGCACTGCAGCTCATGGTGGAGGTGGTTCTCATAGTTGTAGGTGATGATGCTGGACTGAGTAGTGTACTATGCATGGCTCACACCTGTTCAGGATGCCAGGATGTAGTGCTAGCATAGTGTTTGATTGTGTACACGCCGACAGATACATATAAAAATGTAACTCACTCATCTGTACCACTTTACACACATACACAAACAACAGCATTGCTGACTGCTATATGTCTGCTGTTACTGGCTATCACTGCTGTATACTCCTAAAGATGCATGTGTTTCTTAATCGCAAACACTCACTTCTTTGTTGCTAGCCTTGCCCCCTTACCCCCGTCAAACTCTGTGCAAATGATGATAACTGTGTCCTGCCCTTTGCATATGTCTTTCTGACTTAGGGTTGCATAAAAGTCTGACACACACACACACACACACACACACACACACACACACACACACACACACACACACACACACACACACACACACACACACACAAACATCTTATTCACAAGATTGTATTTATGAGTATGTGTTGCAGACCAAAAGTTGTTGATTTCTTGTTCCTACTCATTTGTGAATGATTATTTCTATAATTGTTGAACTGCACCATATTTTAGTTAATACTGTCCTTTCAGCAGCGGAAGAATTAGTTACTTCATTCTTGCCTCTTGGTATAGTTTTGCAGATAAGGGTATAAATGACCTGTTCCATGTTTTATGGATAGTGCACATTATCATTTTTAATATGTAAGTGTATGTTGCAAACATCTTACAGGGGAGATATTACTGACATAACTGTACACCTTAGACAAATGCTCTACTTCTATACGTATTTCCATATGAGACTAATATTTCCATATGAGACTAATTAGTAATATAACTTTATTTTTCTTAACATGTTCCACACTTATCTATTCATTATTGCAGGTAGCAGTTGTATCCTTAGGGGCTGTCCCTCTCTGTTGTTATCAAAACACAGCCATTATGTGCTTAAATAAAGGTTGTGGAGTCTGACAGGCATCAATTTTCCAATATGTATGTCTGTAGGATCTTAGGATTTGACCTAGGTAACGACTGTGTGTGCTATATTTTGCTTCTTAGTAAGAGCCAAGGCATACTGTGCATACCTCCATCTGCAGCTGGTGGTTCTCCCTCAGACTCCTTTCAGAAGCTCAAAGTTTCAAAATTTCAAACTTCAAAAGGCTGTGACCCTAAGATCAGGTTATTTTAAGGGGTTATTTAAGCAAGAGTATGATTCATCTGTGCTAGACCTTGACTGAATTTCCAGTTTCTTATCCACTGTTCCAGATTACACTTGAATAGGTTTAGGGAAGAACTGTGATTCACATTGATAGGAAGCCTGTTCCAGAGATGGGGAATTCTCCGAGCCATTAACCTGTCCCTCCAATATGTCCTATTTACGTCTCAAGCACGGTTCAAGTCCCTAAACTGAGTAGCAAGCTATTAGTTTTGTGTATGTGCAATAGGTTCATCAGGGTGGGATCTAAGGATGCTTTATGTGCAGGGCACAGATAACCTCTTAACAGACTGTAGGAAACAGCACAGAGATACGGCTTTGAAGTAATCTGAATAGGACATGTAGTTTGCAAATTGTATTTTTTTTTTGAAGAACCTCTGTGGACTTTCCAGTTGCTGCATGTGCCTCTGGTACATACTGGGGGGGGGGGGTTGTATTTTGTACTCGATGGATCTGATGAGGGCCAGCTAGAGAGGAACAATGACCTCTTCAGACCTAGATGCCATGCCCTTGCTTATAAGTTAAGCAATATAAAATGATTTCCTCATTACCTTAGACACATGTTGGTTGAAAGCCAGTTTACTGTCCACATACATCCTCAAATCCTAGATTACTGGGTCCACTCTTAAGGATGTGTTATCAATACTGTAGTTTTCTAGGGTGGCTTACTTCCCAAAGAATAACATTCTGCATTTCTTTGCCATGAGTTTTAAGCCATGGTTTTGGCATCAGTCATTTCTGTGTGTTAGTCCTTCTTGTAGGATTTTAGTGTTTTGAGGGGATTCTATGACTGCTTATCCACAAAACTGGTCAGCCAGAGGCTTTTGACATTGACTTTGACTTGTTAGAAGTTAATGCCAAAAATGAGTGGGCCCCAGCATAGAACTCTAAAGGGTGCCACTAGAGAATAGTGGCAATAGCTTCTTTGTAGCAGTGGTCTCCTCTATCCTATCTTCCCAGGTCCTATTCAAGATCCAGTTGCCTATCAAGCATGTAACATAGGGGCTAATGCCTAATTCCATAAATTTGTTTACAATGCCTGAATGGGGTATTGTATCAAAGGCCTTAGCCAGGGAAAGGTAGGCACTGGAAACTTTCAAACACTGGATCCAACCCAGTTTGCCTTTGTCAAAGGCAGTTCATGCCTACTGAACATGGTAGACGTCTTTGAAAAGGTCAACAAGGCAATGGATGAAGGCAAAATGGTGCATACTGCCTACCTTCAGATGACTAAGGCATTTGATACAATGCCTCACTCAGACATTGTTAACAGTCTCAAGGAGTTAGACATTAGACATACATATATTTATTATAGTCATACACACTTATATATGGGTTCCATATGTACTGCCATGGGTTACTTTTATTGTGTTGAATTTTACATAGAAACATTGTGTGCAATTTACATAAAATTATGCACTTCAAAATTATGTGTATAAATATATTATAAAATATATTTGTATGCATTGGCTTTTGTGTCTATTATCAGTAACTGACATGAGAAATATGAATGCACATGACATCAGTTACTGCACATTAAAATTCACTATCTTTGGAAAAAAACAAAGAAAAAGAAACCTACACCAATCACAAAAACAAAACCATCATTTGCTTTTTGTGTTTTCTTGTTTGGCAAGGTAATGTGTAAGCTTGGGTTTAGTGGCAGTGGCAGGACTAACGTTAGCACATAAGGGTAAGGAGATACAGGGACATTTTGCCCCCTCCCCGCCACAAAAACATTGCTTTTTATACAATCATTCCACTAATGTAAGCCGATCAGCAGAATATTATTCAATGTGCAGTTTTCTTTATTTTTTTATATTCTGGTATATAGATAGATAGATAGATAGATAGATAGATAGATAGATAGATAGATAGATAGATAGATAGATAGATGGATAAACATGCTTAAACTCTGAGCTTTGGCCGGCTAAGACCAACCTGCAATCAACTGGACGTATAAGTGAATTTAAGTAAATCCTTATCTGCACTTTTTTCAAATACAGCATTTAAATTGATTTATTTGTGTTGCATTGAATACTATCTAGCTAGAAGTTGTCGCTCTGTTTTTTCAGTTAATGCTTGTTAGAATTTAGTGCTAGTTAGAATTCCTGCATAGCCAGTGATAAGTGGGGGAAGTCTCACTTCATTGATATTCAGTTTCTGCCTTATATAAGTGGTACATTTTGGAATATTTTCTGCTTAAACTCTGAGCTTTGGCCTGCTAAGACCTACCTGCAATCAACTGGTTGTATAAGTGAATTTAAGTAAACATTTATCTGCACTTTTTTCAAATAATACAACATTTAAATTGACGCATTTGTGTTGCATTGAATACTATCTAGCTGGACGTTGTGGCTCTGTTTTTCCAGTTAATGCTTGTTAGAGGTTAGTGCTAGTTAGAATTCCTGCATAGCCAGTGATAAGGGGGGAAGTTTCACTTCACTGATATTTGGTTTTTGCCTTATATAAGGGGTGCATTCTGGATTATTTTCTGCTTAAACTCTGAGCTTTGGCCAGCTTAGACTTACCTACAATCAACTGGACATATAAGTGAATTTAATTAAATCTTTAGCTGCACTTTTTTCAAATAATACAGCATTTAAATTGATTTATTTGTGTTGCATTGAATACTATCTAGCTGGAAGCTGTGGCTCTGTTTTTTCAGTTAATGCTTGTAAGAATTTAGTGCTAATTAGAATTCCTCCATAGCCAGTAATAAGTGGGGGAAGTTTCACTTCATTGATACTTGGTTTCTGTTTATATAAGTGGTACATTTTGGATTATTATTTGATTAAACTCAGAGCTTTGGCTGGCTAAGACCTGCCTGCAATCAACTGGAAGTATAAGTGAATATAAGTAAATATTTATCTGCACTTTTTTCAAATAATACCGCATTTAAATTGATTTATCTTGTGTTGCATTGAATACTATCTAGCTAGAAGTAGTGGCTCTGTATTTTCAGTTAATGCTTGTTAGAATATAGTGCTAGTTAGAATTCTTGCATAGCCAGTGATAAGTGGGGGAAGTTTCACTTCACAGATATTTGTTTTCTGCCTTATATAAGTGGTACATTTTGGATTATTATCTGCTTAAACTCTGAGCTTTTGCCAGCTAAGATCTACCTGCAAACAACTGGACATATAAGTGAATTTAAGTAAATCTTTATATGCACTTTTTTCAAATAATACAGCATTTAAATTGATTTATTTGTGTTGCATTGAAAACAATCTAGCTGGAAGTTGTGTCTCTGCTTTTTCAGTTAATGCTTGTTAGAATTTAGTGCTAGTTAGAATTCCTACATAGCCAGTGATAAGTGGGGGTAGTTTTACTTCATTGATATTCGATTTCTGCCTTATATAAGTTGTACATTTTGGATTATTTTCTGCTTAAACTCCGAGCTTTGGCCGGCTAAGACCTACCTGCAATCAACTGGATGTATAAATGAATTTAAGTAAATCTTTATCTGCACTTTTTTCAAATAATATAGCATTTAAATTGATTTATTTGTGTTGCATTGAATACTATCTAGCTGGAAGTTGTGGCTCTGTTTTTCCAGTTAATGCTTGTTAGAATTTAATGCTAGTTAGAATTCCTGCATAGCCAGTGATAAGTGGGGGAAGTTTCACTTCATTGATATTCGGTTTCTGCCTTATATAAGTGCTACATTTTGGATTATTTTCTGCTTAAACTCTGAGCTTTGGCCGGCTAAGACCTACCTGCAATCAACTGGATGTATAAGTGAATTTAAGTTAATCTTTATCTGCACTTTTTGCAAATAATACAACATATAAATTGATTTATTTCTATTGCATTGAATACTATCTAGCTGGGAGTTGTGGCTCTGTTTTTTCAGTTAATGCTTGTTAGAATTTAGTGCTAGTTAGAATTCCTGCATAGCCAGTGATAAGTGGTGGAAGTTTCATTTCATTGATATTCGGTTTCTGCCTTACATAAGTGGTACATTTTGGATTATTTTCTGCTTAAACTCTGAGCTTTGGCCTGCTAAGACCTACCTGCAATCAACTGGATGTATAAGTGAATTTAAGTAAACCTTTATCTGCACTTTTTTCAAATAATACAACATTTAAATTGACGTATTTGTGTTGCATTGAATACTATCTAGCTGGATGTTGTGGCTCTGTTTTTTCAGTTAATGCTTGTTAGAATTTAGTGCTAGTTATAATTCCTGCATAGCCACTGATAAGTGGGGGAAGTTTCACTTCATTGATATTCGGTTTCTGCTTTATATAAGGGGTACATTCTGGATTATTTTCTGCTTAAACTCTGAGCTTTGGCCAGCTAAGACCTACCTGCAATCAACTGGACATATAAGTGAATTTAAGTAAATCTTTATCTGCACTTTTTTCAAATAATACAGCATTTAAATTGATTTATTTGTGTTGCATTGAATACTATCTAGTTGGAAGTTGTGGCTCTGTTTTTTCAGTTAATGCTTGTAAGAATTTAGTGCTAATTAGAATTCCTGTATAGCCAGTGATAAGTGGGGGAAGTTTCACTTCATTGATCCTTGGTTTCTGTTTATATAAGTGGTACATTTTGGATTATTTTCTGCTTAAACTCAGAGCTTTGGCCGGCAAAGACCTACCTGCAATCAACTGGAAGTATAAGTGAATGTAAGTAAATATTTATTTGCACTTTTTTCAAATAATACAGCATTTAAATTTATTTATTTGTGTTGCATTTAATACTATCTAGCTAGAAGTTGTGGCTCTGTATTTTCAGTTAATGCTTGTTAGAATATAGTGCTAGTTAGAATTCTTGCATAGCCAGTGATAAGTGGGGGAAGTTTCACTTCATTGATATTTGTTTTCTGCCTTATATAAGTGGTACATTTTGGATTATTATCTGCTTAAACTCTGAGCTTTTTGCTGACTAAGATCTACATGCAAACAACTGGACATATAAGTGAATTTAAGTAAATCTTTATATGCACTTTTTTCAAATAATACAGCATTTAAATTGATTTATTTGTGTTGCATTGAAAACTATCTAGCTGGAAGTTGTGTCTCTGCTTTTTCAGTTAATGCTTGTTAGAATTTAGTGCTAGTTAGAATTCCTGCATAGCCAGTGATAAGTGGAGGTAGTTTCACTTCATTGATATTCGGTTCCTGCCTTATATAAGTTGTACATTTTGGATTATTTTCTGCTTAAACTCTGAGCTTTGGCCGGATAAGACCTATCTGCAATCAACTGGATGTATAACTGTATTTAGATAAATCTTTATCTGCATGTTTTTCAAATAATACAGTATTTAAATTGATTTATTTGTTTTGCATTGAATACTATCTAGCTGGAAGTTGTGGCTCTGTTTTTCCAGTTAATGCTTGTTAGAGGTTAGTGCTAGTTAGAATTCCTGCATAGCCAGTGATAAGTGAGGGAAGTTTCACTTCATTGATATTCAGTTTCTGCCTTATATAAGTGGTACATTTTGGATTATTTTCTGCTTAAACTCTGAGCTTTGGTCAGCTAAGACCTACCTGCAATCAACTGGACATATAAATGAATTTCAGTAAATCTTTATCCGCACTTTTTTCAAATAATACAGCAATTAAATTGATTTATTTGTGTTGCGTTGAATACTATCTAGCTGGAAGTTGTGGCTCTGTTTTTTCAGTTAATGCTTGTTAAAATGTAGTGCTACTTAGAATTTCTGCATAGCCAGTGATAAGTGGGGGAAGTTTCACCTCATTGATATTCAGTTTCTTCCTTATATAAGTTGTACATTTTGGATTATTTTCTGCTTAAACCCTGAGCTTTGGCTGGCTAAGACCTACCTGCTATCAACTGGATGTATAAGTGAATTTAAGTAAATCTTTATCTGCACTTTTTTTCAAATAATACAGCATTTAACTTGATTTATTTGTGTTGTATTTAATACTATCTAGCTGGAAGCGGTGGCTCTATTTTTTTCAGTTAATGCTTGTCAGAATTTAGTGCTAGTTAGAATTCCTGCAAAGCCAGTGATAAGTGAAGGAAGTTTCACTTCATTGATATTCGGTTTCTGCCTTATATAAGTTGTACATTTTGAATTATTTTCTGCTTAAACTCTGAGCTTTGGCCGGCTAAGACCTACCTACAATCAACTGGATGTATAAGTGAATTTAAGTAAATCTTTATCTGCACTTTTTTCAAATAATACAGCATTTAACTTGATTTATTTGTGTTGCAATGAATACTATCTAGCTGGAAGTTGTGGCGTTGTTTTTTCAGTTAATGCTTGTTAGAATTTAGTGCTAGTTAGAATTCCTGGATAGCCAGTGATAAGTGGGGGAAGTTTTATGTCATTAATATTCAGTTTCTTCCTTATATAAGTTGCACATTTTGGATTATTTTCTAATTAAACTCTGAGCTTTGGCTGGCTAAGACCTACCTGCAATCAACTGGACGTATAAGTAAATTTAAGTAAATCTTTAGCTGCACTTTTTTTCAAATAATACAGCATTTAAATTGATTTATTTGTGTTGCATTGAATACTATCTAGCTGGAATTTGTGGCTCCAATTTTTCTGTTAGTTTCCCACCTACCCTCCCTGCTTTTGTTTTGGTGTTAATCTTGGTGGCTTTGAAACTGCCCACCTTTCTTGTGAATTTGCATTTGCATACTCCTCGGCCCATCTCATTTGCTCACTTTAAAAAAAAAAATGCACTTTATTCATCTGCTTTCACTGTATTTATGTTTCTTTCTACTTTATTATTTTATTTTGCTTTTGCGTTATCTTAAAAGTACTCAATTGTATTTATTACTGCTTGGTGTAACTATAATTCTAAGTTTTTTGGTTTAAGCTCTTGGAGTTTAGACCAGCTGTTTTACATTAAGAAGGTTTGTGGTCTGCACTGTTGTGTCAGGACAGGTAGCTTACATCCTTCTAAGTTGGGAACTGCTGATTGAAGGCTCAGTGTCTGTTATTCTAAAAGTGTAAAATAAAAAATAGCACAAGAGCACTCCAAGGCAACAAGAGCACATGCAAAAACAAAGTTCAATTTTGCAGCAAAATCCAAGCTCAGAAAAAAGTGTAAACTAGAAGTTTATTAGTCGCACATAAAACAATTCAGGTTAGCACTTTCACCCCCACGGGCTTCTTCAGACCTTTTACACTTCACAACAGATGCTACCAATATTTAAATTAAATCCTTCATGACATCATTAATTCATCTATTGCTGTTAATTATAATTAAAAGTAACATTGTATAACAAATTAACCTGGGGGATATTCATATAAAAAACCCAAAGTATATTTGTATAATAAAAATCATTTTCTAGTATAAGAAATGAACATACAATATGTATAAATTATATGTAAGTATATATATATATATATATATATATATATATATATATATATAATACTGTACATATAACATTACGATTTAGAAAACACCATATAAAAAACACTATATAAAAAAACATATGCAATTTATAGTATAACATACATTCTATCTAAATAAATTCACTGTTAAAAAGTTTTCATCTGGCAATAAGCCTTCTATTTTTCAAGGTCGATTTTAGTAGGGACTCTGTCATTAAGTCCGGGTCTCTGATCTGCCCTTAACATAATAATCCATCTAGCCTCTATTATTTCTGTATAATTCCTGACATCCCCACTCCTAGAGTTGGGAGTGCTGATTTGTAGTACCTGAAATTTAAAGTTATGTATATCATCTGTGTTCATTACATGTTTTGATAGAGCATTATGAGGGGATCTTATACGTATACTATACAAATGTTCTCGTATCCTTTCACATAGGCATCTATCAGTTTTCCCTACATAGAATGCATTGCAAGCCATGCACCTAGCTAAATAGACTACATGTTGTGTGTCACAATTAGCTGTGGTATTAAAACGAAATTGTCTCAGTTTGATAGGTTGTAAAAAGCAAGTATCATCAGACACGAATTGACAATAATTACATTTCTGACAAGGTCTAGTACACTGTGTTGTGTTGACTTCTTCAGATGTAACAAACTCTAGGAGAGCAAAGTAGTCTATGCAAACTGGACTTATTTCTGTATGCAAACTCAGTTTTTTCTCCTACTATCTTCTTTAACCTAGGGTCTGTTGTTAGGACTCCCCAGTTTCCATAAAAAATGTCTCTCACATAACTAATATCTTGTGTGTAATTCAAAGAAATTCTAACTGTAGGTTTACTAGTTATCATAGTACTATCTTGAGGTATCTCTGGGGTTCCTCTCGAATCTAAAGAGCCTGAAAAATATGGTCATGCAGACTGAGCTCTCAACTGATGTATCCCTTCAATCCCTAGGTTTATCTCATCTAATGTATACGATCTAGAGACTAGCCTCTAACATAGCTGACATAACTCATTTTCAAACCCTTCATCTGTGGGATTCAGTCATAATGCTCATATAGCTTGTCCTCTCACTATGTTATGAAAGACAAAGGGAAGATGCATACTACCTCTGTGTAAGAGAGAGTTTTTGTAACATGATTTCCTGTATACACCAGTGTTGAGTAAATCACTGTCCATCCTCTCTATGTATACATCTTGGTAGGATATCCAAAGCTGATTTCTCCATTGTAAACTTCAAAAAATGGGTCAAAGAGTTAACTTCATAAAAGAACTTTTGTAATTCATCATCAGATCCTGTCCATAAAAGAAAGAGGTCATCTACAAACCTAGCATAAAAAGTAACATGCCTCTTAAAACTATCCAATAAAAATAGCTTTTCTCTCCCCCAATCTGCCATTACTAGGTTGGCATAGCTAGTGAACTTTGTATAACTTGAGCACTAATCCAGGCCTTCTTAAAAGTATTCAATTGTATTTATTACTGCTTGGTAGTAACCTGATTAAAGTGTAGCTATCATTCTAAGCCTTTTG
The DNA here is from genome assembly GCF_019279795.1 of Protopterus annectens. Taxonomy (NCBI): domain Eukaryota; kingdom Metazoa; phylum Chordata; order Ceratodontiformes; family Protopteridae; genus Protopterus; species Protopterus annectens. The sequence goes on from NC_056733.1 coordinate 1,367,257,408, forward strand.
GTTTAAGCACTTGGGCTTCAGACCAGTTGTTTTACATTAAGCAGGTTTGTGTTCTGCACTGTTGTGGCAGGACAGGTAGCTTACATCCTTCTAAGTTGAGTACTGCTGATTGAGGGATCAGTGTCTGTTATTCAAAAAGTGTATTAGTTCTGGTTTAAGCACTTGGGGTTCAGGGCAGTTATTTTACATTAAGAAGGTTTGTGTTCTGCACTCCTGTGGGAGGAGATGCTGTACGCTGCCCTTCTGAGCTGAGAATTTCTGTTTAAAGGCTTATAGTGCCTGCATATTTGAACTGTTTCTTACTGAAAATGGTGCGCCTTATTTGCTGTAGCATAGACTAGATCCAGGCCTGCTGAATCTAGCTTTGTTTGTATAACTTGAGCACTAATCCAGGCCTTCTTTTTTGGAAAAGGTTCCCCTGCACCCCAGTAGCAGGAGTGTGCAGTTAGAACTTGTCTGATTGAAGACTACAGGAACAGGGCTCGGTTTTCAGATTTTTTTACTGGTTAATTGGGTAATTTGTTTAAAAGCCTTTTCTGATTGCTTGTAGTCATCTAAAGCTGTTTTAAGTGTTTTTTTTTACTGTTTGTAGTCATTTAAAGCTGTTTTAAGTGTATTTTTTACTGTTTTTGCCTCATCTTTTCAAAAAAAAAATTTTCCTTGTTTCCCATCTTTCTAAGCTAGTATAGTCCAGTTTTCAGGCTAGTGCTGAATTCAGGGCTGTGTTACAAGTTTCTGAGTTGCCCATACCTTACTTGGATAGAAGGAGGTTTCTCTGTTCACCTGTGAGAGAGGGAGTTTTGAACAGCCATCTGTCCCTGGAGGAGTGGTTCCAGCCCAGAAGTTAGTAGTTTATAGGCCATTTTGGGCTAATTTCTATCTCTTTCATTTCCCTGCTGTAAAAACTGAGTTTGCACAGCTTTGCACGTCCGGGAAGCGCCAGTTAGCTAGGGCTAAATTATTCCTGGCTACACCAAGTCTCCTCTACAGTTTTTCCCATGAAAGTAGTCTAACTCTCAACCTAAGCACTTAAAAAGCATCCTACTGTCCAGCACTTTCTCAGACCTAATAGCAAGCACTAATATACCCCAACACTTGATTGCCCAGCAAGGCAAGGCTCATTATTCAGCCCTCACCAACCAAGCGACTAAGCAGCTCACTCTACTGTTCAGGCATGACGAAAGGGGAATTTCAGGTATACTCTCCAGTCCAGCTGGTGAACCTGGGTATTCTGAGGCAATGATACAACTGCCTCACGTACACAGACAATCCTCTCCTCCTACCACAAAACATTAACATATGTGAGAGATGCAATTATATAGCTAAATTGGAGGCTAAGCTCTCTCCACCCAAGACTGGAACAGGCAGTCATGAGGAGAAGGTTAACACTTGCACCACACCTCCAACCTCACATAGACATACTAAACCAGCACTGGCAAAAAATACACATAAATACACGAAATCATACTTGGAGGCTCTAAATAAAAACCTGCAAAAGCACCAGAGACCTCCAAAGCAGACACCCAAAAAACCTGCACCTCCCGTCACAAACCAGACAACACATAAAACACAAAATCAGTGTGCCACACAATCACAGCCCTTAAGGCGAAATAACGTACCTAACACGCTAGTAATAGGCGACTTTATATTCAGCCACACTGATGTCTGTCTCACTAGACTGAACAAGAAGAAAGTTACTGTTAACTGCCTGTCGTGAGCCAGAATCTGCCACATAACACAAGCACTCAGGTCACTCCAGAACAAGTGCAAATACGACTCTGTCATTGTTCATGTTGGTGTGAATGACCTGAGACGTACCTCCCTGGACTACATGAAATGAGACATGGAAGAGCTCTCTGATTATGTAGCCCAGGCAGGTATGACCCTGACCCTGAGTAGCATCCCGCCCTCACCAAGAATGATACCGCAGTATTAAGAAAAAATGATCAATTTCAACAATTGGATACATTTCTGGTGTCATTCAAAGGGGTCCAGTGTCTGTCAGCCTGGGATGACATGCTCGAAAAGCCTCATTGCTTCACAAGAGATGGCTTGCACCTGTCACTCCTAGGCTTTCAAATACTGGCCAAGGCTCTTTCTGCCCCCATAATACCTTTTTCAGGCAAGGCTCAAAAGTCAAACCCACCTCCGTAAACAGCACAAATAAAAAAATGAGGGTTATGCTACTTGATGCCAGGAGTTTAAATCTCAAAATGCACGCACTCGAAGCACTCCTCAGTATGGAAAACGTTGACATCTGTGCAGTAACTGAAACCTGGTTCAAGGCTGCACAGAGCACCCCAGCACTACCGGGCTACAACTCATACCACACATTTCGGCCACAGAACATGGACCAAAACACAAAAGGGGGGATGTATTCATATTCATCAAGGATACCTACCCCTCCAGTTTAGTGGCGCAACATGATACCTCTGAGATCATCCATGTGCAACTAACATCGGGCAAATCTGCAATGCAAATTGTGGCCTGCTACAGATCACCCTTCATGACCCAGGACTACCACTCCGCCTTTCTAGAGACACTGGAAAACATGAAGGTCCTACCAAACACCCTGATATTGGGCGATTTCAATTACCCTACCATTAACTGGGAAAACTACTCAAGTACAAACTCCCAGGTCCAGTGCTTCTTGAAATTTATCAACTCAAATGCCCTGGATCAGCTGGTAAACTCCCCTACCAGAGGTGAAAACTTATTGGACCTGGTCATCACCTGCATGGGCGACAGGTGTTCCGCACCAGAGGTCAACCCGTCACTGGTTAGATCAGACCATAAACTAATCACTCTGCATGTCCACACCACACCACCACCCCCAACCAAGGAAACCACAGTGAAAAACTTTTCTATAGCAAACTTCACCTTACTTAAGACAGAGGTGGTAAGTTTCACAGCTGCCACGCTAAAGGATAACAGAGTCCAAGATGCAGGAACCTTTACAAATGCACTCTATGAGCACCTACAAGGATGCATGGATCGTGCCATCCCTAGCAAAACCAAGACTCACTCCTCTAAGAGAAGGAAACCAGTCTGGTGGACCCCTGCCATAAACAGGCTATACAATAGAAGGAGAAAACTAGTTCAGAAAAAAAGCAAATCCCAAGAAGGAAAGACATCCCTGATCAGTATTAGAAAGAAACTAAGGTCCCTCATAAAATCATCCAAGGCTAACTTCAAAAGTAAAATAGCCAAGGATTCAAAAGATAACCACAAAGCCTTCTTTAGCTATGTCAAAAATCTAAGTGGCAACTCACAGATATGCTCTGAGCTAGTGCAAAATAGCACAAAATATACTGAACCTACTGATATTGCCAACATCCTGGCAGATAGATTCAGTGCAAACTTCACCCCCCCTCTCACCCCCAAAAGGGCCCACAACAATAACGGAAATGTGCAGTGTCCCAGAAATCATAGACACACAGGTGAAAACAGCACTTTCAAAAGCCAAAAGCACAGCATCAATGGGGCCAGATGGTGTCTCAGGCTGTGTCTTGCATGAACTACAGAATGAACTAACCCCCCACCTAAACACACTGTTCAACCTCAGCCTCTCTACAGGCTACATACCCATAGAATGGCACACAGCAATGGTTATTCTGCTCCACAAAGGAGGGGCCACAACTGACTCTGGTAACTATAAGCCTGACTAGCCTGACTAGCCTGGTCTGCAAGGCTATGGAGTGCATCATCATGGAACTCATTAACAAAGACATTGGGAACCTCCAAACACTTGACCCGACCCAGTTTGGCTTTGTTAAGGGCAGATCATGCCTACTAAACCTGATTGACGTCTTCGAGACAGTCACCAAAGCCATAGATGAGGGGAAGGTGGTTCACACAGCCTACCTTGACCTCGCCAAGCTTTTGACACCATTCCCCACTCGGGAATTATAGAAAAACTCACCAGCCTGAACATAAACTCCTACGTCACGAGATGGGTTTCCAACTGGCTTACAGACAGAACTTACATGGTAAGAATAGTGGGCTCCAGGTCCGACTCTAAACCAGTCACAAGTGGTGTCCCACAAGGCTTGGTCCTGGGACCCCTACTATTCAACATATACTTCTCAGAAGTACAGGCAAACACAGGAGGACTATGGCTAACTTAGTTCGCAGATGACTGCAAACTGGGAGCCATAATTGACTCTCCAGCTGACACGGACATTCTCCAAAAGGGCCTTACTGAGACGGACACTTGGTGTCAAAGTCATGGTCTCAAGCTAAATGCCAAAAAATGCATAGTCATCCCATTTGGGAAAAACAAAACACCCATGAATTATCACATAGGTGGCAGCCCTCTTAATACGGAAGAGGAAATAAGAGATCTGGGGACCCAGGTAGATAGTAATCTCTCCTTTGACAGTCATATTGCCAAAGTAGTTAGGAAATCCTTCTATGTAGCCCATCTAATTACTAAACTGTTCGTATCTAGAAATAAAGAGGTTATAGTGCCCCTCTGCTCATCACTCATCAGACCCATCATAGAGTACAATGCCCCATTTGGGATGTACCTCACAAGACACTTCCAACAGCTTGAAAGACCACAAAAGTACCTTACCAAGAGGATTACTGGCCTCAAACATATGTCCTATGCAGCCCGACTGAAAAAACTCCAGCTGTACTCACTGGCATATCGCTTACTCAGAGGTGATCTCTGCCTGACTTACAAAGCCATGTCCAACTCAGAATTGATGGACATGCTCCACCTAAGGAAATCCAAGTCACTGCGAGCCATTTGCTCTAGTGAGCTAAACCTCACCACAACAATAAATAGAACATGCTGGAGGGATAGTTTCCTGTCACAGAGATTCCCCATGCTTTGGAACAAAATTCCTAACTACATTAAGCAGAGCCCCTCACTAACACTCTTCAAGAGAAACCTTGACGAGTGGATGGGTAACAGAAAATACAACCCTGGGATCACTTCATTGGCTCTTCTTGACAGAGGCTCAGTTAATTAATCAGTGGGGCAGCGAAAGCTGACACAGTCTGGCTAGGCTTATAAATGCCCTCGGGCAGATAGCTTAGTACCTACCTATGAACCTATGAACCTATGCATATATGCATGATGAGAGTAAGAGTGAGACACAAACAGATGCACAGGCTAAGATATAATGCTTGTTTCAAGTAATAAACAACCATAAAATGTAACAGTACAAATAAATTTAAAAATGTACATATTTAATGTGAACATTCTACAACAAATGCCTCACAACAGACCCGGGGTTTCTCAACGTCATGAGACCAAAAAACTTTAAATAAGCAATATAGATTGTGTGATTCCCTAATCCAAATAGTCCTATGCAGTTTTAAACAGAAGACAAACTGCACATTGTGAACTTGTTGTCAACATTTCAAATCTATTTTTATAGCAAATTTATCATGCCGATATTAAGCTTTAAAAGGAGATAATATGTAATATCAAAACTACGTATGAGATGGCTGTATGTCGCAATCCTTAAGAAAATACCAACTGTGCTTATTCCATTAATAAATATTGAAAAGCATGAAATATTCACTCAGTGCCATGTGAAAATCAAAAGAAAATATCTATAGCATATATGCAAATCCAGCAAGCTAAATAAAGTGAAACACCTCCATCAAATGGTTAATTGTAATAGTAATGTACAAAAAAAGTAATATCATAAATATATAATCTCAAATATCTCCATCTAGTGGTCAGATGTAGTAATGATATAAAGAATGTTTTAAATTTGAAATTTAAGTGCATCCGTTTATGTAATAGATATTCAGGAAATCTAGTGATATATACACACAATATAAACCAGTTGAATTAGATATAAATAGATAATAACAAATTTTTTTTTTATTATAAACTATCTATTAATCCAGAATAGAGCAATGCCCCTAACACATCAATACAGATGTGGGGAGGTTGACATAATGGTTAAGGTGTTTACCTTATACACACAATATGCAGGGTTTGATTCTCACATGGGGTGATTGGCTAGGCTTAAAATGGCTCACAAGGGCAGGCAGCCTAGTACTAATCTATGAACCTATGAATACACCATCTCCCCTTAGCATTAATAGCATTTGCAGGCAACTAGCAAAAAGCTAAAAACTCTTTCCAGACATATAAATAAAAATTCAGCTTTAGGGTAAGTTAAAATGCTTATATAGTGCACTGCTAACCTTGGAAGACATAGACATTTGTGCAGTCACAGAGACCTGGTTCAAGGCTGTGGAGAGCACCCCAGCCATAGTGGGCTACACCTCCTTCCACACATTCAGACCACAAACTGAAGGCATGAAAACTAAAGGAGGCAGTGTATCGATATTCATTAAAGATAAATATACCTCCAGATTGGTTAAACAGTATGATTCCCTGGAGATACTTCAGGTACAATTAACTGTTGGTAGGACACCTATTCAAGTCATTGCCAGCTACAAGACCCCTCCATGAATCAGGACAACATGCACTCTGCCTACTTGGATCTACCTGAGTCTATCAAGATACAGCTGAACAACTTGCTTTTGGGTGACTTTAGCTACCCATCCATTGACTGGGTAAATTGCTTGTGCTCTAACTCAATTGACCAAAGGTTCCTCGACTTTGTTAACACCAGCATCCTGGACCAGCTGATTGACAGCCTTACAAGGGGTGCCAACATCCTGGATCTGGTGCTTACCAATATGAGGGACCACTGTAGCAACCCACCATGAGGTCTTCCCTACTGAGATCTGACCACAAATCAGTCTCATATCCAAAGTAACTATCAGACCTGACCCCCCAGCAGCAACTAAACTAAAACACTTCTACAAAGCAGACCATAACCTCTTATGGAATGGTAAAATAGCTTTAATGCATCTCCCCCGTCAGATGGAACTGGCAAATATGCCATGTTCTACACCAGTGCTTTATATAAACACCGGTATAACTGCATTGACTCGGCAGTAGCTGATAGGATCAAAACAAGCTCCTCAAGGAAGAACAAACCTGACTGGTAGACAACTGCCATTAACAGGCTTTACAATAAGAGGAAGACATTGCTAAGAGTAAGAGGGAGTGAGCCCTAAACTGGAAACACTTCCTCATTGGCCTGGTTTAAACTAAAAGAAAATAGTATTCTGTCTCCATTTAAACTGTTAGCATGATTATTTGCTTGAATAAAAAGCTGTAAAAATGATATGAAATATAAAGGGTTAATTTAGAAATAGTATAAACTGCTGAAAAATAAGAAGTAGTAAGTGTACTGGCATAGCTTAGATATTGGCATCCATGTAAAGGAATATGTTATTGAGAAACGTCTGTAAAAATAACTGCACAGATGGTAGCTGGAAGGACATCAATGAAGTAAAGAGATGTAACATCAAGTTTCAGATAGTGCTAGAACACCACATTTCAGATAATGTAAGACTGAATTTCCATGGATCATCAAACTACAAAGAACCAAGGATGAGGGAACAAAGGAAAACTGTTATACAAAGAAAGAACTGCTATACATCAGACTCTGAGAAAAAATATCAAACTTTTTGGTATAAATATGAGTGTAACAGTAAACAAGCTTTGAAAATTTGCCATAGAGAGCTGACAGCATCTGTGTTGCATGCTTGTAGATCCAAAAGGAAAATGCAATAGTAAAAAATGTGTATTAACTGAAGCAGTGTCTCGGTGTATTTATTGTACTTATAACAATACAGTAATAAGATTAGTTGATCACAATAAGTAGTTGAACATACTTTGGTATGCTTGCATGTAAATGCAAGTAATGGCAAGAAACAAACAGAAGACATCATATACTTTTCAATGGTGAGCCACAGTTGACGGACCTAATGGTTTCTTATTGTGACAACTATAGTTTCATTTTTATTTTATTCAGTTAGTACATTCCACTCCAGTGCAAATGTTTGCCTCCTTCTTATGTACAGTATCCAGTAGCAGAACTGCGCATCTCTGCAAGTTCCACAGGTCCTGTACATTCACTCAGTTGAATCTGCCAGCTGTGTTTGACCACCTTTTGGGAAAATCAACGAGAGGCTTTCTACGTTTTCTCGATGGGAGTTTTGGCCACCTTCCATACACAAACTGGTAATTCTCTTTTTGTTTCTCATTCTACAGGATGGATGCCATAAACAAAAGAACTGTAAAATGTAAGACTACCTTTCAAGTAGACAGTAATAACAGTCCAGCACATTTATGGTCAGGATTTAAAGATTGGTATAAACGTAA